>NW_010287231.1:234-13983 GCF_000700745.2 Antrostomus carolinensis
TTTCCATCACTAGTCTTCCATCCCTCTCATGCAACCACAGAACCTCTTTCCTCCAGATAAGGGATGACCAACAGTCAGCTATGAGTCTCAGTATATGCATAATCATCTTCATCCTCTGCATGATAAGCTGGTTCTGGCTTAGTAAAGGAGCATTCTTGTTTCCATATTTCTGCACCCTATTCTCTTTCCCACACTGCAAACAATGGTCAGCATCTCATAGGAAATGGTATAGAGGTTCAGTGTTGTCAGTTCCTTTTACCGGTGTGGAAACATGCATGGTCATACTCACATTTTGGTCCTGAGCGCCATGCTAGTTGCTGTTGTTATTCTGATAATTACATCGGTAATGTAGAGCTAATAGGTCATCTGAGGCTACTACTGTCGTAGAGCTCAGGCAAAGCCATCTGCTGGCTGGTCTATCCAATGTGTTTGCTACTGGTGATGTCTCAGACATGCTGACACCATTCAGAAGCAACGATTTACCCACCTGTGTCAAAGCCACTAGTGAAACATGCATTTTAATTCAGTGACATTTCGATCCAAATCTCTACAGTATCTCACAAATGTGTCATCTGGGAATGACATGTCTTTTAAAGAGAGGCATGTCCCAAGTTCAGTTGGATGGTTTCCCACACCAGGGGCAGAACACAGGAGGGGACACTTGCAACCTGTTGAGGGATTACTATGGCCTTTTTCAGAGAATACAGAGCAGACTTGCATTGTGAAACCAAAATTTAATTTGCTTTTAGCCAAAATCAATCATTATTGAAACATATAGTACAAATAAAATTTATTGTCCTCAAAGAAGAGAGCCAGTTGGCATAAGTAAAGCTAGAAAGCCACTCCACATCTAATAGCACTCAAGGGACTGTCTGCCACATTGCAAGATTAAAAGAACAACAGGAAATAATCCAAATGAAGATTTACATACAAACTGTCCCTCCTTCTGGGACAAATCATATTAGTCAGATCCCAAAGCTAGAAGTTATTTCCATAAAGGCCACCCTTGACTAACTGAATAGTTTTTTAACACCACACATGAAAACTGTATAAACTGTAATAAGCTGATCAAGACATTAACTTTTTACAGACATCTCCAAGTTTACCAGACCAGATTTTTAATTTTTTTTAAAGTCTCTGCTGTTTTCTCCCGAACTCCTCATTTATGTGTATACTGTCCATTGCACTTAGTTCCTGGCTCAGTGGAAACTTTGTTGTTGGAGATTGTCTCGACTGAGGAAAAAAAAAAAAAATAGAAAAAGTAGATGTAGTAGATCTCTCTTTTGTGCAAAATACAAATTTGCTGGTTGTATGGAACTGTTGTTAAGACTGGGAGGTCCACACTTGACACCCCACTATGGTATGCACATCTTCTGGAGTGTGAGCAGCAGTGGCTGAGTCCATAGGACTGGAGAAGTGTGGGAATGTTGCAGTAGGTTTCAATACTATAAAATAATTAAAGTTCTACCATGTTGCTCTTTCAGTCCCAGTATTACATGTCCAAAGTGGAAACACTCATGCAACTGTCAGTAGGACTAAGGCTTCTTAGTCACTTTTGACAAACCCTCTCAGGGAGATTAAGCATGTTAGAGTACAGCGTCTACAGTTCATGCTCTAGACCCTACACTGTTCTGGGTTTTATTTATACCAAACACAAGATCTTCTCTAGCTCTGTTTTTCTTTCCTCACTGTCCTCAAACTTTTATTTCGCTTTGGCTTTTGCATTTCTTTTCTGACACAGATGTCTCAAGGGGATGTGGTTGCCATTTGTTGTACTTTTCAACAAAATTCTCCTGAATAAAGAGATTCTCTTGCTTTCTTCTGAGCAGAATGCATCAGTTCCAGGACACATCAGCCTTCCCCAGACCTGTACTGCATTACATGTTTCTCTGATTCACCGTCTTCCATCTCCTTCTGCTCAAAAGTATTTGAGGCAGAGTGTCTTTATGTTCAGTGTAAACCATATATACCACTAGTACCACTTCCTGCCTTCGTAAAGAAGGAAAACAAAAATATAAACAACACAACACTGATTTTTTTTATCTTCCTTATGTACCTCCTCCTCCTAGCATTGATTAAGTGCTTACATGACCCTCTTTATCTCTGTTCTGCCACAGACAATGGAGTACCCAAATTTCCTCTGTGCTTTCCACGTAACATCCCCCTTCCAGGTTCCACTGGCCATCTGTCCTCTTATACCAGCTCCTATTTCATGTGGAAAGGATTCTTTTTAACAGCAATTTACTCCCTCTTTATCTCTGTCTCTTTTCAGAGAACTGACAGCTGAATCATCCTTTACACTGGGGATAAAAATAATTATGGAAGGGCTAGGAAGCTCCATGAGTTTCAACTTGCAGAGTTTCTGTCGAGTTTGCCCATCAAGGGGTGGGGGAAGGAGGACAGGGTGTGGTTTTACCCGTAAGCTAAAAATACAAAAGGCAAATAGTGGTGCCAATAAGTGTAAACTACACATTGTACCCAGTGTTATTATTCTGTATTGGTTTACAACCTGACTTTCATGAGGATATGATAGGGATGACTTCACTTCACCCATCACTAATACCGTGGGAATTGCTAACCATGTTACTGATGGCAAAGATAATTTGGGTCCAGGTAAAAAAGAGAAATTACTTATCCAGCCAAAAAGAATGGGGTTCCTACTACTTCAGGACAAGATTAAAGCCTGGAATTGGAATCAAATCTTTGTGGTCAGGGAGAATCTGGACACAGTCATGACTGAAAGGCAAAGATGCAGACAGCGTGGCCCAGCAGATATTTTATGTAACCAGCCTGCTGGCTTAGGCTGGGCTGCAGACCTGGCAAGAACATAAAGGGCTCGGGAGTAGGAGGAAGACAAAAGTCCAAACCTGGAGTGAGGGCTGTCAGAAGGAGTCTGAGAATCTCTCTAAAGGTGGGAGAAGAGGCTGAGGTGAAGAGATTGTCTTGGGTTGGAGACTGCCACTGCAGAAGACGTGTGCATGCAGAGAATGTAATATTCCGTAGTTTCCAGGAATTAGGAAGAGTATTTTGGATTTGGACAATGAGTCCTCGGGAATGTGCATTTCACCGATGTTAATTCCGTTGCTTGGTTTTTACAGATAGAGACAAGAAATATTTACCTCAATTTATTTTTAACAGCATTATGTAAAAGTATTCGAGGACTAGAACAACTTGATACTTTAGGAAACATAAAATATCAGATTGAATTGCTTCAAAATTAAAAAACCCTACAAGCTTACAATTATATTTTTAAGAACTCTGATGCATTGCATAATTTGTTAGAAATTGTCAATATCAACTTTCAGTCCCATACTTCCCCTGTATCGATTTTTTCTGAAACATGATATTTTATGAATCTAAAAAAGAAGCAAGGAAAACAACAGAAGTATTATGTTGTTTTACATGTTGTTTGCAGGAAGATCTTCCTTCTGTAAGGAACCTTATAATTAAACTGAATAGTCTCATTGTGACAGACCTAAACAATTTTTTTGAAATACTAATTTCTGTCTCTTCAATTAGTCCAGACTGTTGTCATCAAGATGATCTTTCCTACCTGGTCTTCTGACTATGTCATCTCCCTTTTTATAGTCTCTGAGTCACTTAACT
This sequence comes from Antrostomus carolinensis, assembly GCF_000700745.2. NCBI lineage: Eukaryota > Metazoa > Chordata > Aves > Caprimulgiformes > Caprimulgidae > Antrostomus > Antrostomus carolinensis. The sequence goes on from NW_010287231.1 coordinate 3,841, forward strand.
CAATCTCTTATTAGTTTCATCTCATGTTCATTTTTTCTTGTGATTGTTTTTAAGGTTATAAGCCGCACAGTCTCTGCTTATGCTCTGAACTAATTCCTTTTCACACTTACTCATTACAAGCTTCCCTGCTCTGCTGATGGTTCCAGCTTTTATCTTCAAATCCCCTTCACTTCTCACAAATGCTTCTATTATTTCTTCAACTCAACACCTAGAATGAAAGAGCTGTCACAACAAAACTTTGTCAACCTTCCTCCTTTATCATGATCAAACCTCTCTGGAATTCCCGTTTCTACATAATCACATAAAAATAGTAATATTTTCACAATTAAAGTAGAGTAAGTCTTATGTCACTAAGGCATATAAAACAGTGATCGCATGATTATGTGCATCACAAATTTGTTACCCTTCCTACCTGTTCCCTATCTTGAAGTGCAGCCATATTAGATATTCAGGTCCTGTGTACAGAATGAATATCTTCAGTGCAAATACAGATCATTAATTTTTCTAGGATGCTTTTAGATTAGTATGGGACAAGCAATCGTAATAGTGCATTGTATTCAGATATTTTATGTAAACTGATCATTTTAAATCTAACAATAACTTGTTGTCAATGATGCTGACAGCAAAATCAGCAGACAAATCAAAACCCTACCCTACACTGTCCTAATTTTTTGTTTGTTTGTTTGTTTGTTTGTTTTAACTAACAAATGCCAGGTAAAAAGAAAAAAAACATGAAGTGACTGGAAAAAAGTTGCGTTTGTAATCATCTGCCTATTCAGACGTATTAAGTAAGTCAAGTGTGTCCTTTTTACATAGGTTTTGAAAGCCACATGCTGTTTGGGGACAAAACAAATTAGTAAGATGCAACCCCTTGAGTTCTTTATAACACTACATGAAAATATAAGCCATGTGCAAAAAGAAGATGGAAAAATTACAAAGTAAATATAAAATCAATTCAACAAAAAGCTTTTAAAAGAAAAGGAGCTCCAGAGAGACTTAGAAGGCTGATATATTAACAAAAATGAATAAACAAAGAAAGCAAACATGGCAATGCGGTAGGCTCCAAAAGTTCCTGGGGGTAGAAGGGCAAATGGTACAACATTTCAAATATCCTAATTTTGACATGTTATGAGCACAGCTAAACACCTGAGATATCCATACAAGGAAGACTGCAAAAAATTAATAGCTGCTCTTTGTAGAATTTTTAAGTACATTCTATAACAGGATTATTTAAGACTCTGACAAAAAGGTTTTAATAGAAGGTACAGGTAAAATCCAGGCTTCGTGGAAGTCAGTGCTTGTAAGTTTAAACAATATTTGTTCTAATTCTTATGAAATTGTATAGCAGTCTATTAATGTTGGTAATTGTGTTTTATTTCTGTTTTCTTAATGTTGTACATTTTGATGCTCACTCTGTGTTGTTTGAAACTGAAGATGCATTCAAGTGCTAATTCAAGTATATATACTAGCTTTACATCCAAAACTGTGAAAAAACAATTTTTGCAAATTGTTTAAATATAAAATATATGTAGGATATGTCAGCCAATGGTTGTGTTTTGGGTAAAATATTTTATAAAAATGTTCTTTTTTCCAAATAAATCGTGATTCGCATTTTAGTTATGGAAAAATCATAGATATGATAAATGATACCTATTTTTAGCTTGCGCTTACATTTGTTCCAGAATGCCTTTCATAAAAAGATATATAGTTCTGTTTTCTTTTTTCTTCTTTGCTGTTGTAAGTGGATACAATAAGAATTTTAGCTCATTTCATACACTGCTTGTAGAGCAACCTTTCTTGCTGAGCTTCTTAGGCAGCTTTTCTAAAAAAGATGTCATGGAGAAAATAACTTCATCTTCAGAAAAACAAGGAAGTATCTCATGTCATCATAGTCATCAGCATAAAAATTGTCAGAACACCAATCTTACGACTGAGCCTTTCTTAGATAAAATAAAATAAAATACATTAAAGAAAAATAATAAAATTTAAATATAAGTTAAAGATTGGAGGAAGAAAAATGTAAACATTAGTAATACTCTGATATCACAAAAAATAATTATGTCCTCATTTAAGATGTTTCTTTTACATTAAGCTTTTTTCTACAGATACAGTTGAAAAATGCAATAAATAACTTTACTATTTTCACTGAAAAGCATAAAGCAAAAAGGATTAATGTCAAATCTTGGACAGAGGTCTGAACTGACCAGTCTAAGCTGATGTTTTAATCACAACAGCAAGGCTCTGTTGCAGATCCCACCAAAGAAAGGATTTCCCATAAAAGAACCAGACATAATAAAAGAAAATTACTTTAAATTACCCTGATCTTCCCTCTGACTCATTCTTGGATGCTTTCTAACAAGCTAGGACAAATCTGAAAGAAAACCCAAATAAATAATTTTTGTCAGATTTAATATCTAGTAGATATTATTTCTAAAGAAACCAAGTTATTTAAGTAGCCTAGATTCCAATGTAATTCTCAGAAGAAGACGTGTTCAAGGTAAGTGGATGTAAAGGTAATGGTGTAAAATAAAATTAAAGAAGAACAAATTAATAAGGAGAATTATAGGATCACACTAAGAACTGGACCACTGAAATAACTTGGTGATAGCTAAGAATTGTAATCCCATTGACCAAGAAAGGAACTCACCTTCTGAAATTAATAATTTCTCTTAAAAAGTAGTATTTTCCTTGCTGATGAACACTAAAACTTGTAAACTACTAGTTGTCCTGTAGACTTGCAGATGAGTGTTTTTAAATAAGAAGTTATTAATAATGTTTTGAAGGACTGAAATATCTCACTTAATTCATGTTAACCATACCCAGAGAATCAAAATTAAAGTATCTTGAAAAACATAAACTGTCAGATGTTGAGGCCATTGAATATGAGAATCCAACCCTATGCATACAAGCTAGCACTCCCCTGATGTAAATATCTGTTTTTTATACTGAAGTAAAGCATGATACTAAAAGAAAATACCCGTTTCTTGATTTTGTTTAACATTTTTTATATATTTTACAATGTGACTTTCAGGCAACCGCTTTTGTTTTATTGCTGAGATAAAATACAAAAAATCTGAGAATAACAGTGTTGTTATTTTTTGACACAAGCATTCCAAATTTGGTGAAACATCCGGAAATATCTGGCATTTTCCCTTAAATATTTCAACAGTAAATACCTCTTGATGTTAGCATTAATGATATTAGTTTAACAGCTGAGACTAGCATATTACCCAGTTATTAGATTATTTTTATATTTGAAATAGTGAGAGAGACATAGGAACACATGTTGGGGGGGGAAGGTGGGGGGAAGGGATTCAGGAATGATACCCAGAATACAGTTAAAAGGCTGTGTTAAAATTTCCACTTACAATTCTCAGCCTTTCACAGAGCCTTCAAGGGAAACCTATTATACACATAGTTTAATTGGCTAAGGAGAGTGATAGGCTATTGGGCCAGTACAGACTTACTATAATAAATAGTGTGCTTAAAGAGGTCAGCTCACCCAGTGATGTCTTGAGAGGAGATACTGACTCTGCATTTTTAAGAAGTCATTTATTTGTAGGGAAGCTGATTAAACCAGCCAGGCATTGTATGTCCTCCGCCTCTGGGAAGGATGGCAACAGATTTTTAATAAATGAATAATATTTACTGAGCTGTTTGAATATTCAAAAGCCATGATGTTTAAATTCTGATTATCTTTTGTAACTGCTTACCAGCCCCAGAGTTTTAAAGTTCGTCAGCATTTTTTATATGCTGGGTTGGTAGAGCAAAACACTAAATCTAAAGAAATCTCTCCAACTATTATTAGTTTACAACAATACTTTTTGAAATATCAACTACTGGTGGATGGCCATCTGCACACAAAATTCACATATATATATATATTTATATACTGATCAATATGTTTATTAAGGATTAGTGTACAACCCAGCACAAAACTCTTTTGAAATGCACCAATTTATTCCTGAAATATGGAGAGCAGGCTGTAATATGTGCTGGGATGGCAGTAGCAGGACTGTAGAATCCCACCTAGTATAATGTTTGGCTCCCTAAAGGGCAAATCAATGCAGTTGTGCCATTCTCCTGTGTTCCTGCTGGACCTCATCTCCGACTCCGCATTGTGTCCCCTTTAAGCTGCCATTTTCTCTATACTCTTAAAATTAATTTTTGGCCATGAGACTGGAGGCTGAAATTAATTTCCTAATGATGTCCAGGAAGCCCAGCATGTCCAGAGAAAGAAAGCAAAGCCAGAGCTCAGGCTGGGTTCCTGGGAGCAGACAAGTTGCCACTGGGTGAAGCTTATTGCCCTTTTGTGGGAATGGGAAAAAGAGTCTGCAGCATCCACCGCAACTGTGCAACCATGTACATGGCTGGGGAAAGGAGGGCACTGAACCACCGCTGTGCCGGCTGTTTGTGTTTCTTGTGAGGGTTGACTCATGAGCAATGTAGCATGGACCTTCCAGTGCCAGCCCACCCAGTAGGCATGCAGAGGTGACCCTGACTCTTGGGCTGAGGGCAGCTGGGGGTTTCTGAGCATGGCACAGTAGCATTCATTTAAGCACTAGGGGAGCGTAACTGATGAAAATGTGGCAGTTAGACTATTTAGACACTGAAGGATTAAGGAGCAACTGGCAAGGAAATTGGAGGTTCTGCCTTTTGGAGGTAGGCATGGCAGTGAGGGGTCGAAATGATTTTGTGGTTTTAGCCCTTGGGGCCTGTCTAAAGTTGCTGTTCTATTAATTATGCAGTTTTTTACAGGTATACAGAAGATGAGAGAGTTTGGCATTTTCTTGCCTACCCTGCCAGCATTTATTCTTTGACAAGACCAGCCTTGTGTAAACAGTCTGAGCCCAGTGGTATTTGCTTAACGTTTTAATTGGGAAATATTTTAAAGGGAGGGAGCTCGAGGTGTCCTTTGTTTTCTGCCTGGTGGTTTCCCATGTTTCTCATGAAAGGGAACAGACTCAGCTCTTTTTTCTATTCTCTGTTTTCTTCTTGCGCTAGCATATTAATAAGACATCAGAAGGCACTTAGTTATTTGTAACAATCCACCATATAGCCATCTCTGTGGTAAAGGCAGACCTGCCGTCTCTTGCTCTAATCATGCTGTAACTGTGAAAGGCATTGCTAAAGCAGACTGTTATATTACCTACAAATCTGTCATTTTCTTAACAGCCAGGAATAATTGTGTACATTTATCTTTCCATTTTCAGGAAAATGGTGAGAAACATGTTTTCCATCACAACAAAACCAAGCGCTACTCCAGCTTTTTTTTTTTTTTTTTTTTACATTATTTTCATCTCAAAATTGGTGTTTAGACATTTGCAAGAGACATCCTCAGGTGGAACTGTAAATTTTCTGGGTTACTGTTGTTGTTGCTGTTGAAAGCAGCATTTTGATCAGGGCACTTGGCCCCTCCTCAAGATTCTTGGCTTGTTCACAGCAGCAATCCAAACTTCCCTCCAAGCCACGCGTAGCTCCACTTCTGCTGACCGGGCCACGGGAGAAGGTCCCTTTCAACATACCTTGTACTAATTGTTGGTTATAGACAGCAGAGACTGGGACTTGAATCTCAGCTGTGCAAGCGCAGTGTCTCCAGCACACAGCAAGCGGGTGGACACCACTAATTGGACAAGTCCACCACCGCGCGGGCTGCCAGCTGGCAGGCAGAGCACCTCCTGCATTAGCGTTACATGCTGTAAGGTTAATTCCCCCAGTGCCGAGCAGGTGTTTTGTAGAAGGCTCAGTTGGGATTTCCTAAGAGCTCAGCAGATCTGCGCTTGAAGTGAGAGTTACAAATGCTGGGATCATTGCTTCAGTCTGCAGGAAAGGAGTTGTTTTCACTTTCTCACGGTCAGCCTTCTTTGAAGGGGCTGCAAAAACTGCAGTTGAATTCTGCCTCATCCCTAAAAAATTCGAGCTGGTACACAAGAGCAGTGAAGACATGGCTTCCTGCTAATCGCACAATTACAAATAGATCTTTTCTTTATCTTAAGAAGAACAATTATATTCTACGGATATCTTTATTGCCTCTGATAAGAGAGATTATGTTTTCATGTACAGTGTGTTGCAAGTGTTTTATGATACGCAGGGTTTTACAAAGCACTCAGAACTAAAACCTGTGGGGGAAAAAAATCCTCAGCAGATGTAAATCAATGTAGTTGCACTTAAATCAGCTGGGAATATATCCCTCTATATCTTTATAGCTCAGTCTCTCAGTACCTTTATAGCTCACCGTACCTGCATAAGTGTAAACACTCTGAAAGAAATATATATTTTTGACTTCCAAAAGATAACTAGTACCTGTCAGAAGAAATTCTCTTTAAGCTAAATATTCAGCTGAAGTTAAACAAGAATTTTAAAGTAAAATTTAATATTTATTGATTATTTTTTTTCTGATTACTGAAGAGTTTTTGTACTGTTACTTTACTGCAGTAACTTTTTTTTAACGGCTTGGATCAGAACTACCTAGAACATTTTTCAGGCTCAGAAAGACTTTGGAAGATAAGTTTTTCTAAAATTCTTGTCTTTTAATTTGTGAGGGGAAATTTAGAACTAGCTCATTAACAATTTTGTGCCTCTGTGGAGGACAACAGAAGTCTGTTTTGCCCACCTAGCCAATATGTTAAGAGGTTGAGGACTTTCTAGAAACCCATGATGTAACTTAGATGATAATTTTTTATGAAAGAATCTTACTAATACGCATCCAAAGCACTTTGTCCCTGTAAATGTTACAGTTCCAAATCTTGATCCTCCAGTGCCTTGCATTTTGAAGCACATGTTAAATTTTAGCTAAGCATATGCAAAAATGGTATTCAGGTTATTCATGGTAGTGTAAACAGAGGACTATATTTAACATCTTAATGTATTTGACTCTTACAAATGCTAATGAATGGATGTGAAGAAGATGTGAAACAACAAAGAATCAGAACTCTTACTTCTGATAGTCAGCTTTCTCCAGCATGAGAAAACATCAAGTTTTGAAATCTCTCATACATCCAGACAGTGGAAAACCAGCTTCATAACACAACAACAGAAAATATGTGAAGGCCCTTTTGAAAGTCAAAGGATTTTAACTTAGCATGTGTTTAAGTGTTGTATTTAAAGCTAAATACATTCTTGAAGGCATCACCAAATACATAGTCAGAAAATAATGAGACACAATTATTAAAATAGAAACCTCTCTATTTAAAATAATTTTGTTTCATCGTTTCTTAAGTATGGTTTCAATGACGCACTTGAAAAGCAGTTAACTTTTGAGAGGTGTCTACTTGAAAAGCATATGGAAACTCCCAAAATTTTTTTTCTCACATGTTTAAATAGTAATTGTCTTTCCATTTAATATTAAAACCTTTCATTCTGATGCATACTGAACACATGAATGATATGGAAGTTCTTCCTTTCTATTTTATTGTCATGTTAGTTTGGCATTACCTTCCCATAGTTATGCTTTTTTTTCCTGAACTCAGCATTGAGCTCCTATAGATCTTCCCTTATTATCTGATTATTTTCTTTTTTTTTTATAAAAAAGGCCATATTAAACTGACTCTTGCATATCACTTTCTGGGAAAGGCAGTTTGAGCAAAGCATGAGTTTATCCTCAGAGTGCAAGGATCCTCCCCAGAGAGTGCTCAATTTTGGTATCCCAGGTGCTTTGACATGTAAATGGAACACCACAGGCATTAAATAATTGGGTCAGATATCTTCAAGATCTTTATTCTACTGTCAAACACAATTTAAATCAGATAATTTCCAAAGTTAAAAGAACTTGCTCCTGCTCCCATTAAAATCAAGTGCAAAATTCCCTATTGGAACACTCTGGGCAGATTGAAACCTTAAGACATTATTTCTTATTCCATTACTTGGTCTTCTCTTACACTTTTTTGAATGGATAAAATGTTATTCCCATAAAATTTTTAAATTGCCTGATTGATTCTTGAATTTGCTACTATCTGATCCCTTTAATCTCCTCCTTCCCTTCAGTGGTACATTTTGTTGCAGATCCCGCAAACTCTTAACACAAGAAATTGATCCTCTTAATCCTATGGTGTATTGTAGTCAGGCCTTTGGACAAATCAAAGGCAAGATCACAGTGTCCTACATGCTTATAAAGATCGCTGCCCTGCAAACACATGATAATGACTTTGTGCATAAAGCAATTTCATTGAGTTCAGAGCTTTGATGCTACAATTTACTTCATGTACTTGAAGCCACTTTGAATATATTGGGTTTCCTCACAAGTCCATGAATAATAAGGATTGGTGCATAAGATGACTTCTTAAGGAGTAATAAATCAGTGGCGTTAAGTATGAGAAGTTTGCTTTTTACAAAGCTCCTTTGAAGTGTAAATGTTTGGGCATCATTTTGTTACCAGTCTGTTTTGTTCTCTCAAGCTCAGCTGGTGTGATAACACTGAGTTTTAGCAGAATGACTAAAAGTGGAGAGAAGCTCAGCAGATATTTCAAGATGTTGTAAGATATTTTCATGCTGCTATGAATACTAATGATCCCATTGTTTTTTAATTTTTCCAGTTTTTTTTTATAAATAAACATGCCAAAGCTAGAAAATTCAAAAAACTTCTGAAATAAAGATACTAACCTAAGCAATAACAAGGTATATTGTTGCAATATGGCAGTAACTTCACTTTTCAAGAGCTAGGATGAAATATTCAATGTATCTCCAAATAAAAAGCAGTCACTTTCTATTTAACATTCATATTAAGGGATTCACAGAAAGACCTATTTTGGTAAAAGAAATCAGATTCAGAAGAAAACTCTTGCATGTGAAAAATTTTACACTGTGTATAGCATGGGTTATGCCATTACCTCACTACTGGTTTATGAATACTCCCTTGTGATAATTTTGGATAGTACAATGAATTTCAACAGGTTGAATTAAATATGTGATAATAATAACAGGTAATTTTATATAATTTTAGAGAATTCTAATAGAAAACTACAAAAATACTTATCCCAAATATTGATAGACTACTTTTATTTTAATACTATAATTTTAATTATATTTTACTTTGATCATTAAATTGATTTCTTCAAAAAAATTGCTTGAATAGAAAAAAGTAGGGAGAAAATTGTGCTAAAATTATATCAGATCAACCTCTCCTTGTAGTTAACTCAGTTGAAGAATCAGCTCTAAATTTTGTGCTGGTGTAACTGAACATGGAAAGTACCCCAAAATTATTTTCCTCTGAAATTCAAGCACATTTTAGATTTTATTTTATACAACATTTACAGCACTGCTGAATACTTGTTCAGACAAGATTTTATATTCTGTTGAGGAAAAGTGTCAATTCTGAGTAAACTAAATTATGCATGTTAAGTTTTGGAACCATTTATTTTTTCTGTGAATGATACAATGGTCACATTAAATGTAAATTGACCCAGTGAGGAAGTAGCATGAGCCAGTGATTTTTCTGTGTTGTGGGAACTATGAGACCTGGGTCTGTTTCCAATTCTGCCACTTAATTGTTATATCACCTTGAACAAAGTCCCTATAACAAAGTCAAATTTGAGTGCATCAAGATATACATCCAGCTTTACATTCAAGTACCTAGATATGCAGATATTTATGAATGAGGGAGTCAGGCTATTTATTTTGATACGTTCATATGAATTATGGTACACAATGTCAGGCTTTCATATTTCAGAAACTTGTCCTGAACGTTTTTATGCCATCTGCAAAGGGAATAACGCAAGTTCTTACCTAGTGGGAAGGAGTAATTGTAAAACAAGGGACAACCCTTCCTGAAGGATATTTGTGATATATTTTCAAATCTTCTGTTCACTGTTATTATTAACATACATGAGCGTTGCAAAGGTGGTCTCTTTGTGAAACATTCCTATCCGTAGCAGGATGAAGCAGTTCCCAGTAAACTACAAACTGGGAAGTTATCAGAAGATAAGATCCTGCATGAAGTATAGCTTTGAAAAAATGGCTCAGAAATAAGAGAGAGGATATAGAAGGAGGACAGGAAAGTGGAGCAGTTGTGGATAGGGGGTGGAGAAAGCAAATATCAGGAGTAGGATCAGGCCAGTAGGAAAACTCAGGAAAAGATCTATATATATTTAATCCCTAAAAACATTTAATTCCTAAGTAAAAAACCAACCAAACAAACAGAAAAAACCC
>NW_010287232.1:0-285 GCF_000700745.2 Antrostomus carolinensis
CATGCAGCTCCTGGGTCAACAGCCTTGCAGGGCTGTGCCGGTGAGAGTGGCAAACCCTTGGCCCGGGGCAGGTTCTCTCTTGGGGAAACTGAGGCACAGATGGTTCCCCAGGCTGGGGAGAGTGGGGATGGGACATGGGAATCCCAGACCCTCCCGCTGCCCTGCACTGCTCAGGGATGCCACCCCTGTGGGTATCCCCCCAGGGAGCTGCTGGGGTCAGGTGAGGGGTAAGGGGGGTGGCACGTTGCCCTGGGGTCCCAGGTGCCTTGGCAGGGGCTCGGTGGC
>NW_010287233.1:0-28652 GCF_000700745.2 Antrostomus carolinensis
GGAGCGACCAAAGGGGGGGGGAAGGGGGGGGCGGTTTGTAATAACTGAATTAATGACTAAATTATTTATTAGCTATTTTGGTGGTTTGGCCACTGGAAAAGTGGAGTGACTGAGATGCTTCTTTTTTTTTCTTTCTTTATTTTTTCCCCTCCTCTTATTTTTAATTTTACATAAGAGAGAGAAATTTGTAAGGTTTCGTTTTGGGGTGTTTCGTTGTGTTTTGGAGCAGTTGCAGCTCATTTTAAAGAACGCAAAACTTTGTGCGAGTTTTTTTGTGGCTTTTGGAAAGGAAAAACTTCTTTACAGTGAGGGTGACAGAGCCCTGGGACAGGCTGCCCAGGGAGGGTGTGGAGTCTCCTCTGGAGACATTCAAGACCCGCCTGGACACCTTCCTGTGTGATCTCATTTAGGTTCCTGCTCCTGCAGGGGGATTGGACTGGATGATCTTTTGAGGTCCCTTCCAATCCCTAATATTCTGTGATTCTGTGAAAACACTTTAATGTGACACACCTATTTATATACATCAAGGAGGTCATTTCTTTTAAGACCAGTTCTTGAGGATGTCACATTTCCTGCTATTAAACCAACTTCCATCTTCTGTTAAAGTCGTTTTTAGTCTGGTCGTGCAAACACACTTGATGAGTGCAGATTCTTCCAGATGCACTTTGAACAGCATGAGCTTATCTTCAGTGCTTGCTTTACACTGACAGATTGTTAGCGTGCAGCTTTCTTACTTTTTAGAGACCATTCCAACCCTAATTAATTGAAAATTAATACATAAACATTTGTGGAGGAAAGTGTTTGAGAACATATGTTTTTCCTGTGTGCACATACATAGTATTATTGAGTAGATTTGGGAAAAAAAAAAAAAGAGAGAGAGAGAAGAAAAGCAGAAAACAATAAGCAGAAGTGTTTGATACTGTGCCTGAGTTTTGAACAAAATACAGCAGGAAAAGTATTTAGCTGTTTTACAGCAATACTGATTTGCTCAATGTCGTTAAGGCTTTGCATAAATGAAAACAAGAACATCAATTTCATAGGTCTGAAAAATATCAAGTCCAAAAGAAGGATGCATTTTCCAGATGCAACCACTTAAATTTTTGGGCATGTAAAAACTTACTTTTAACTATTTTTGGGTTTATAAATATTAATATCTTTTGGTTTTAGAAAAAGGTCAGTTACCTGCTTTTCACCTGCTTCATCCTATTCTGTTCAACAAACTGATGTATGTAACGTGTTTTTATTGGATGTGAATTTAACACAGACCTTATTTACTTAGTTGTTTGTGCATCTTCAAGATTGATAATCCTGGTTCAGTTCTAAAATTATCATTTACCAGCTGCTAAAAAACATGCTGCTTTAGTTTTTTCTGCAGGTGATTTTCTCTATTTCAGTATAGTCATAAAGCCAAGACAATGGAAAAGCTGTCAGTCTAGTGATCCTTGGTAGTTCTCTAGTCTCATGGGATTTAATAATCCAGGAGAGATTATCTACTTTTCTGATCCCTGCCCCCTGCACCAAGTGTGTTCAGTTCTGGCTGAAGCTCAATATGTTACAATACATATATTTAAAATAGGAATATTTGAAATTTTAGCACAGGTTTCCCAATAGTATCTTGGGCCCTTGCAGAAAACAAAGTTCAGCAAAACTGAGTGTTAGGGCTCCTTTGATGCTGGAGCTAGTCTGTAGGGATTATTTACAAATACTTTAGTATTACCTTGAAGTCAATCCAAACAGTATTCAAAGTTAAAAACAGTTAACTGGATCATAGAGCAGAGCTGTTTTAAGGGGATTTCTTAGATGCTTTATGAGATAACCCCTTTGTTTCTCCATTGTGCTCGTAACCGAACAAGCAAGATGCATCCATACCCAGGGAGATCTGCTGTGAATCATTTCACCGTGGCAAAGTCTGTAGGAAGTGGTAATATCTTTAATTTGAAGAAATGATGCCCAGTCAGGACCGCAAGCCTTTTTATCGCTGCAAAATGGAAAAAAAAAAGCACATTTCAGGCTACGAAGAGGCTGAGAACAGTCACTCTGAGTTTTAATTGAAAACTGTCAGTTGGTGAGGAAGAGGTGGGTGGTATTTGTGAAGCAGAGTGAATGTCAGCAAGGGCAGGGGTGCTGCACTGTGTCGCCTGTGTCAGCATCAGCATCCGCGGCTGCAAGCGATTGCTGCTGTCAGCAACAAAGTGGAGGATGAGTGCGGTCGCTGTTTTTAATGATGGACAGATTAAGTTATAATGTCAGACAATGGTATGTGCATGCAAGTAATGGGGTAGTAAAAGAGGGGTCTGTGGAGTTGAGGAAGAGATGTTCTGTCTGGAGAGTCAGCTCAGGGTTTCTATTTTCAGCTGTGTAAAAAGTCGTCTAAACTGTCTGGAATTTGTGAAGACAGGGCACATGCCGAGCATTACTTCCTCAGCCATCCATCTCTCTGTTTATGTTGACTATACATGGAGGCAAAGGATGATTTATTTTTTAATTACACTATTAGAAGAGTTGAATACCATCCTAGGTGTGCAGTGTAGATGGCTTTTCTGAAAATATCTGTGCTATGATCAGCTAAGATACTGGAAGACCACAAATACATTCCCTGCTACTTCTAAAAATAATAATAATTTTAAAAGTACTGTGCATTTAGTTTTGATGATATCCAGAGCATGAGGATCCCAAGTGGACAAAATTAATATGCATGGCTACGTACCCTGAGCACTTTTTTAGTTTCAGATACTTGGGTTTCACTGAGTTTGATGGTTGGCAAGAGCACTGGGCAGCTATAACTCCTTGTTAATAAAGACTTTTGTTGCTGAATTTCCTTAAAACTTTGATGTTTATCCATGTTCTTTTTTATTGTTGTTGTTGTTAAGAGAATTCCTTATAGGGGTCAGTAATCGGTTATGCTGTTATGGTTGCATGAAATTGATAGTTGAACAACCTGGTGGAAAAGGGGATGCTGTGTAATTTGCAGGTACAACTTTATTCCGTGCCATCTCACTGCAGAGTGAAAGTTCATGCTTTAAAATGTCTGGGATATGTGACTGGTAACAGGGTCTGTGAGAGGAATCCACTGGCCTGGTTATTTGTCCCAGTCTCTTGATCCTTACACCAAATTATCATTAGAGTAACTTTAACTGTGTGACATAAAGCAGCTTCTTCATGACCACGCTACCATCCCTTACAACTCTCAGCTCCTTCCTGCTGTTATTTCCAGTTCATTCTGTTCTTCCCATTAAACTGTTACAATTCTGGTAAGCATTAGCACTTTGCAAATTATCTTTTTCATTACACCATTCCTTGTCTTCTGCTTTATATGCGAAACATAGGTAGCAACTATATGATGTGACTGCACAGCCCATCTGTATAGCCAAGGTTTAAAGAGTGTAGTCCAAGTTTAAAGCTGATCAGGCCCAGCTGTGTCCTTAGTCACACTTCTCCATCCTAATTCATCACTTGCAGTTAATTCCCACTAGCTGAGCAGAGTCATCAGGTATTTCCATTTTTATTACAGATGTGTAACTTCACCCCTCAGCACTGAAGCATTCTGGCCATTCTGCAGGAGCTCCTTGCAAATCCCCTGAGCGCTTTGCCCGAGGTGCCAATGCCACCACCGAGGGATGGTTGTTCTCAGTTGGCAGCGTTGGGTGCTGCTGGGTGATGTGGTGGCATTTCCAAGCCAGTCTGACGAGTCCTTGTGTAAATAGTGCTGGTTAGTGGTGCTGCAAAGGAGAATGATTGATGAAGAGTGAGTGTCTGCAGTTTTTAATAAAGTATTTAAAGATATCTGCACAGACCCAGATTTTAAGGCTCTCTGTTCCAACTTTAAATGTTACAGTCCCTCTAATTTTGGATTATTTTGACTAGGCACAGCTGTTAAGCCTTTCTTTCCTCTTCTGCCTCTCCTCTCCCCAAAGAACATAAGCCTCTAAAAGTCCACAGTTATCTGTCTTACTGTGAGCCTTGCCAGCAATCACATATTTAATGAAGGCTATTAACTACCTTGTGATTAAGTTGAAAGAAATAAAGGAGAGTAACTTGAAATAGGACAGTGACTAAAAAGGACAATACCTAGCTTGTATCAGAAGATTTAAAAACACATTTTAAAAATAATGTGCCTTAAAATACACATTTATTAAGAAATTCTTTTAACTTGATTTGTTTTGTGAACCACATCTATGTATGTCGCACCTGAAAAGCTTACAGAAAGCTTTTACAGGTGTTTCTTCAGAAGTTTTACTCATGTTGCCTAAACTGTCTCTCCTGTTACAGTTAGTTACCTACCTGCCCAGCACATGGAGTCAATAACTCACCCCACCTTTTTAATAACTGACCAGTTACCTTACTAAGAACACACATTAAATGTTTTTGCAGTTTTGTTACTGTTATTAAATACCTCACTATTACTACTTTAACTTCTTCAGGTAGAATACAGAGTGTTTTCTACATCTGAGTGTCTTTTGCAAAATGTCATAGAAGACCAGATCAGGGGTAAACCACAGAAAAACAAACCATATTGCAAAATATAACTCATGGGGTTAAACAAGCCATACAAAACAGTGGGGTGGTAAATCTGCCAGTACATAATGAGTTAAGTAAATTAATAAAATGATGTTGGTTTTGGGACCTGTTTTTTGCTTTTAATGTCTGATGGTAATTTTCCAGTAGTCTAGTTTTTAATGAAAACATTTACTCATGTAAATGAGGGTTTGGGGTTGTTTGTGTTGACATTATTATTTATTTTTGTAGAGAAAAATCCCTCCTTTCTTTATCATCTACTTTCAGAAATCTTTTGGAATATGCTGAAGAAATGTCATCCTTCCTTTGACACTCGTGTTTTGTTTGGGGTTTTTTTTTTCCCTTTCATTTTAGTTTCTATGAAGTAGTGTAAACTCCACCTTCATTTGATCTGGCATCCCTGCAGTTGAACATTTGTAAGTATCTTGTATTGTGGCCCATCTGGGTTGTCATAGAAACCGGAGACCTCCATCCTCCTCCTTGTTGTTGGAAATGGAATGCAAACAGGACATCAAAGTGACGTTTTTCCTAGTAGGAGTGAGAGCCCTGTGAAGAGCCGAACAGAAAGGTTTCTTATGGGTTTTATGCTCCTGCGGCCTGTTGGAGCAGTTGTTATAGGACACCCTGTTTTCTCTTGAATATCTGGCAGCTGGCTAATAGAAAAAATGTGAGCATCATGAAAAAGCCAAGCTTGTGTAGTTAATCTTGTCCACAGCTTTTTCCTCTCTATCTTTTCTTGGTGTGTTTGTCTTGGATGGGGCTGCTAACCAGTAAGGAGGCACAGAGCATGTTGCTGCAAATCATTTGCGCTGCGAGGGGCTGAAAGAACCAATTATGTAGCACGTACGTGTGGTTTAACGTTTCTCTGCCCTGATCCTCTATCCTCTTACAATGAAAAAAAAAACACCCAGCGAAATAATTCTGGCAAATGTGTTAAAAGTTTTCACTTGCGAAACAGTAGAAATGCCAGATGATCATTCTTCAAAACTCTATGGATTTAACAGATACCGTTGCAAAATGGTACACCGTTTCCCTTCCCCCATGTACGCTCCAGCTGTGTGCTCAGCAGTTCTGCCGGCACGCTGGTGTATCTCCTCCCCAGGACAAAGAGCCTTTGAAATCGCTGCTGAACACTAACCAACGTGATTGTGCATTTCCAAAAGAGGTTGAGAAATTATTTTCTAAATAAGTGACTTGCTCATCAGCCGAGAGACAGGCTCCACCAGCACAAAAGGGGGCACAAGGAACAGTTTGGGTTTGTGTGTGGGAGAAAAATCTTAGTACAGTCTGTTCATGCTGAGCATGCTGTCGCTGGCCTAAAAGCAGCTGCCTCTACAGCCTCTGCTGCTGGTGCAGTTTCTTAAGCAATGTAGGTCACTGGGCAGGCTTTTGATCTTCTTTAAATTAATTAAGGAAATCAAATCAGTTTCTGTGTAAAAGATGGATCGTCCAGTTCAGAGAGCTACTCAGTGTGAGAATCTGTGCTTGGAAGTGTTAAAGGCTTGGAGCAAAAACGCCTCTTTCATCACTGCTCTGGTAAACTGGGAGAGGAAGACGAGGAATGTGGAGGCAGAACGCTACGATCCTGCGTTATTTGTCTAGCTCATGATAAATAACATTTGAAATGCCGAGCAGGAAAAGGCCACTGAATTATTATTACTATTTGCGTAGTGCTAGTATGTGTTAAATATTTCAAAAGATTTTTGCAGACTAGGTTTTTGGCCTGCTGAGCCTACAAGCTAATTGTGCAACCTACCAGTGAGGAAACAAAAGAGGAAAATAAAAGATAAATTAAGAATGTGGGTCTATGGGGTTAAATTGAGCGTGGTTTGCTGGTCAGTTTTTGTGTATGTATATATGAAGTGTGGACTGACTTTCTTCAATGAGATAGTTGTTTCTAATACCTTGAAAAAAAATCCTGAATATGCCGTGCACTACTTGTGTCACCTGGGACATCCCTCTGTGCATGGGCCTGACGTGTCAGCGAGAAGGGACTGTAAAAGGGGCTTGTGTGGGCAGAATTGTGCCCTTTTTTCCAAGTCAGTCTGATAAAATCTCATACTTTCTCCTGCAAGCCTTGCCTGTCACTGAGAAAGGCCTAATTTTGATTGTCAGACTTCACTGCTTTTCGGTTCAGCTTTACATTGTCTATGAGTGCTCTTTGCTTGTGTGAACCTGTTTCTTCTTATTCCTGTGATTCCTGGTATTTTTTCCTTTTTGGAGCTTTTTTCTTGTTTTCTTCTGAGCTTCCTCACAATCAATGACAGCTTGACTGTCTCCCTCTGCAGACTGACAAACGTGTTTTGGATTAAGTGTGTTTTTAATGGGAGCATATATTTTTATGATCCTCCAAACAATTACCATGAAAATCATACTCTGCTTGCAATGAATGCTGCCTATACAGTGCAAATTCAAGTATTTCTATTTGCACGTTAAACTCTTTACCTTGTGTTTCTTTTGTTTCTGCAATACCTATCACACAGTGACATTTTTATTACAGTTGGTTCATATTTTCTTAGCCTTTAGTCACGGTGTTTCTTTTTTTAAAAGTAAAGTTAGATCACTGGTTAGTTACATGCCCTTGCATGTATTTACTGATATAAAGTGTGTGGGTGTGTAGTATAGATCTTTTAAAAGCCTGTTTCTTCTTCTTACATCCTACCCCAACTTCAGATGAAATACAATAGAGGATAGTTTTATCAAAACAAACAAATGAATGTGCCCTATTTTCTTGAATATGTGCCCTGTCGTATTTGTTAGAAAACAGAAAGAAACCCTGAAGCTTTTTTTTCCCCAAAGCACCCCTGCATTTCAGCATCAGTTTGGTTTATTCAGAGGTAATATGAGGGAAAATGTTGTCTCAGCTGCTGCTTTCCTCTAATGGCCCCTCTATCTCAGAGCCCACAGAACCAGCTCCCTAATGTTGAAGCTCCCCTTGTGCTTCTCATTTTGTGGAGGTTATCTGAGAAAGAGGGTTACGTGAGGGCTTATTTTTATGGGCTGGAATTTAAAAGGGTATGCGTTATGTGTATGAAACTTTAATCAGACTCTGGTTGCAAAGACAGTACAGCTTTAAGGTAGTTCTCTAGGTTAATAATAGAGCTTGAGATGCCAGGATGAGTAAAGTTACAAGAGCTGAGGACACGAGCAAGATGGCTCGCTGTAATAGCCTGTGTTTCAGTTGCTAGGTTTCTCTAATCTTTCAGCCTCTCTCAACATGTGTTTCCTTTGAAAAAAAAAAAAAAAAGAAAAGAAAAGAATCCATCAGTGTGAAACCATGGGGAGGAAAACTACTGTTTTGTGATTTACAGCTCTTGGAGAGAGGTGTGATAGGTGTCTGTAGAGATACCAGAGAGAGACCCACTGATGCTGGTTTTAGAAGTCCTTGCGTTCCGAGCTAATGCTTCCAAACATATTTACAGCTAAACTGTCACGCAAGAAATGCTGAGTGAGGGCCAATGAAATAACACTCCTGAGTTTCACTAAGACTGTCTGATACCTCTGAGTGCAGGTTTAGCTGGTCAGACCGGTTTGCAGCATGAAATGTGTTCATCTGGCAATATATTGCATGTTCTCTGCAGTAAGTAGCGGGTCAAGCACACGGTCTCAAAAAAGAACTTGCACTTCATTACATGATGAAAATATACAGTAGTTTTTATTTAATCCTTTTTTTTTAAAAAAAAAAGAAGTTAATTTGCCTTTTAAGTCTATTATGAACCTGCAGAGGCAAAGAAGTTTTCTTGGTCTCCCCTATAAGCACACTTATATATGTTTAGTGTTGCATAAAGAGGAATTACAAGAGAGCTTATTTTCTATTTCTTACCTCTCTTTGACAGAGAACCCCTTGGAGAATTATAAAAATTAATCAAAGGCTTCTTCAGAGTTCGTTTTACATCTGTAGCATTTGCAGTCTGCCTTTTAAAAGTTTTAACAAAATGCTATTAACCAAAATACTCCCTGCAAAAAAACAAAATACAGGGAGTTTTAGCCAGTTGCACTAGGACTCTCTTCAAACCATTGAAAATGGGGTTCTCACATTTGCATTTGTGATATCAACTGTCCCTCCATCTTCAAAGGTTATTACAACAACAGTATAAAAAGCCTCAGCAATTCTGTTCCTGGAGTCCTTCACCAGACTGCATATTTCTGTATGTGTTGGGTTACAAGATCTGTTCACCCACCTCATGCCCCCCCCTCAGCCCTCAAGAGATCATCTTTATTGACATGATAAAAAATACTTGCATTATTTTTGACAGATCTTCTGTAAAAAGAGAATAGTGGCCCAGTGTAGAGCACAATATTTCATTCTGAAATATTTTCTAAGAGGTGTTGGGAAAAGAATAAACATTATCAAAAAGTTTTGAAGAGGCACATTTCTCAGGTGATGAGTTAAAAAAAGGTCCCATCAACTGCAACTTGGCATCCTTCAGAGGTGAGCTTGGCCCCCTTGTTGGAAAACGGTAATGGTGTTAGCAGCGGTGGGACTGCTCAGGGAAGTGGAAGCACCTCTGCAATGCTTGATTCTGAAAGCAGTTTCAACATGATGCTTACAGCCAGGAACTTTGGAGCTTTCAGTCATAATTCTAGTATGTACTCCAAAAAACATCAGAGGGCAAGTTATAGAAGCATTAAGTCCAGTTAATGTGTACCTGAATTCAAAATTCTTTTTTACAGAAGTAAGAGTTGTGTGCCACAAAAACGTGGTTCTCCCTTCCTTCCCAGTGCCGCCCTGACGGTCCTGACAAGTTTTAATCCCGACTCAAACAAGATTTCATTGCGTTACAGCATTGAAGCACCATAGATACATTTTTAGAAAACAAGATATAAGGATGCTTTAGATAATCTTATTCAATGTCCTAATCATGTACATTTCAAATTTATTAGGTTTGAGAGTAAACATCATCTTTAGTAATTAAATCTGACAAAATTCATCTTGCGTCTTAGTTGATACCAAATGCATCCTAACAACAGGGTTCATTCTTCACCCGAGAACGTGTTTGCACTTTGAGCAAGCCCATCTCAGAGGGAAGAACTAACTGTGCTCTGACTGTTCAGCTTTCCTGAGGCACCCTCAGCAGCTTGACACTTTTGGAGTCACTGTGTTCGGTCACATCCACGAGTTCTGAATTTATGTCCCATATTATAGGCTTAGATGGCACAAGTTAAATTACATTAACGACTGAATCGGCATCTTTAGATTAAATTTAAGAAAATCTGGGAAAGGAGGGCCAAAATCTATGAGAAAATTACTTAGATGTAGAAAGTGGGTCTTTTGTTAAGAGCCTTTAATGATCACTCTGAAAACCAAGTCTCTTGAGAGTACTTTTGGTGGGTTCAGTAGCAGCGTTTACCTTTCTGTTGGAAGAGAAGGGCCACCTCCATTTCTTTTTTACTGAAGGGGTTACTTGATGATATTCACCAGAAATCTGAAATAAAATTCCTGTACCATTCTGAACAAGGACAGTGCTGGATTCATAGCTTGGCTTGTTGCACAAACAGATTTTGTTTCAGGCACTTTAAAGTTACCAAGAGTTGGAACCAGCAGATCATTTCAAAATATGAGCTGAAGGTTGGGAAACTTACTGTAGAAGGGAAGTAAGTTATATTTATTTATGGAGATGCATGCAGATGTGAGTAGCACGGTATGTTAAACAACAGGAGAGGGATGGGAAAGGATAATGGAGGTAATAACGAAAAGAATATCACCATCACTCACTCAGATAGGCCAGTTCCGTGTGCAACTTTACGTTGTGAAGTCATTTGAAACAGTTAAAAATTCCAACGGATAGTATAAAATGTCATTTGAAAGTGCGGATTTTGTAGTGTTTCATTTATTTTTTAAATAATTTGGATTCTGTTCCAGATTGTTTACCATCCCTCCTTCCAAATTTGTTTCCCTTTTATCTGTGTAAGCATGTGCTGACACTGTTGCTCAGTATACACAAATGCTAATCTACCTTCATGCACATGGAAAATAGCTTTCCTGGCACTGAGTTTAAAGCTCCCGTAGAATACATTATTAATCGAAGAAGTCTCTCCTTTGAGAAAAGCCTATCATTTATGTGGTCACCGTTGAGAAGGTTAGAGATAAATATAATGCTGTTTGTTAACCGTGTGGTCTTCAGAACATACAACAAACAACCCCAGATACGAAAGTGCCTTAAAAAAAATTTAAATTTCAAAAGTAATTTTCCTCCTCTGTACTCTGTACACTAACATGATCTAATTATAATGTAACAACAACTTCCTTTCTGTTGCCCTGCGTGCTTTAATGCTCTAAATGCATTTCTCTTGGCAGGTCTCCTCAGTGAGGTGGAAGCATGGTAACTGTTCCATCCCCTATAGTGAATAATTCCCTAGTTCTGCATTTGGCTTTTAAATGCTAGATCATGTAGCTATGAACTTCAAGGAGTAGAGTTGTGAGGGAAGTGGGTAGGGTGAGGCTGGTGTCCATCTGTGTGTAATTTAGCTGAATATGATTTAGCTCAGTGACAGAGCTTCAGCCCAGCTTCTGCTAAGTCTGCAGCGCTGAATGAAACGTTCCTTTAGTTACACGTGCTGGTCTTGCAGGCTCTGCTGAGCCTTATCAAACACAGCCAGTTGGTGCTGCTGGTATGAAAGCACAGGGGAGCTCTCATGTGGAAGGTTAATGGAGTGTAATTAGAAAGAAAAATGAACTGCTCAACCACTCTATCTCACTCTACCTGCACTGAGAGTGACAAGTGCTCTGATCTTTTATAAACCCTAGAGCAGAGGTTTAACAGTCTAAAATTATGACAGTATAACTGTCAAACAAGCAAGCACACTGTGAAGAAGTGGTATGAACTTGGGCATAGGAATGTTTACATCCCCTTATGTGGTCTCTGTAAGTAATTTTTTCATGCTGGATATTGTCCATATTGATACAACAGGTCTCAAATGCATTTTCCTGTGAGGTGTCCATCAAAGCCACAAAGATCCTTGTGTTCAGTGTGCAGCTTCTTCATGCTTGCACCTCGCCTGTTACCTTGCAGGATGAAGTGGTGACACCTTCCTAAGACATTTGATACCAAGGAATTAAGCTTTCATAGAGATGAGTTCTGGTGGGAGCAAGAACAGCTACTGTGGTTTATTTTCCAGGAACTAACTGAAATTTGAGGTTTAGATACATAATTTGAGATTAGATACTAATGTCTGATCCTGTTAATTAACTTAGGTACTATGTATTTCTGTTGAAAATTATCACGTTCATAAAATGGCTTTTGTCTTTCATCTAGCATGAAGATTTTTTTTTTTTTCTTTAAAAGAATACTGATAAACTTCAGTTAGGAAACTACATCTAGGAAGTAGAGGGAAGACACCGCATGTCAAATCCAAAACGGACAAGGAAATTAACCAGTTTAACTTCCTGTGTGTTAGAGGCCATTATATTCTACTCCAGTACTCACAAGTGATGTCTTCTGACTTCAGGGAAACTAGGACAGTTTGGTTATCAGGGTACTAAGTTTTTCTCTTCCATGTGTTTGTGTTTCAGAAAGCAGGTGCTGGTCTGGTCTGCCAGTTACTCTGAAGGCCCTTGCCATGTTAGCAGGTTGAGTAGGGGAAATTTGCCCAGCAAATCCTAGCAGGCAGGCCACATCCTGCATTGCAGTGCAAGGGAAAAAACCTAACATCCCAGCAAGTCTGACCTGGGGAATTTTTTTCCTATTCCAAATCTAAAATCAGTAAGAATCTAAATATGTAAAGAAGGCATACAATAAAAGGCATCAAGGGAAGAAGATAAGCATGCTTTGCTTAGCTTCTTTTCTCTAGCTCTGGCCAACATCTGGTTTCAGAGGAAGGTGAATAAGCAACCTTGAGTATATCTGGTTATTTATGCCTCTGGACATGTTCATTTTCTGAAGAGTAAGGCTGCCTTTATCCAGAGTTTCAGTGCTGGAGAAAGCATGCTGGGAACAGTGCGGGCACTTGCACTCTACCTGGTAAGGGATGGGAATAGGCAGAGGCTTCCCAGATCCCTCTCCCCCTCACATGTACTATAAAATCTCCTCCATTACCTCTCATATTATGGTGATCCAGCATTTAACCATTTCTGCTTCTTATTTCAAGGTTGAATTTGTCTCTCTTCAACTTTCAGGCACAGAATCATCATTTTACATTTCTCAGAGAAACTAAAAACCCTCCCACCATCAGATTTCTCCTCTGTGTATAAATATCTATACTCAGTGAGAAGTCTCCTCTCAATAAACTGGATGTGCTGAGCCCCAGTAAACTTCACATGACACCACTTTGTTCGTTGGGTCCTTGATTATGTTTGTGGTTTTCCTTTCAGCTGTCTCCTGTAGCTCTGCATCCCTCATGAAACAGGTAGTTTCTACTCTTTTTGACAAAATGACTGTTCTTGAGTGTTTTTAAGAGAGGTGGAAGTTTAGCAAATCTTCAGTTATTGAGTAGTTTTAGCTTTACTCAGTGAGGCACTTTTTGCCCTGAGATTAGTAAACACAGGAACAAAGTCCCCTTCCCTTGCCATTTAAATCAGTAGGCTAAGGAAGAACCATTGCTTTGTTTTTCGGAGAATTACTGTTGGCTGATCCACAAACCTTGATATAATTGAAGACCAGCAATTTGGATGTTCTGCAGGGATTTAATTTGATATCTTCTTTGTGAAGCAGGCATTTTCCTTTGTTTTGATCGTGCATGGTTAACTATAGAGAATAGTACAGCAGGTATAATCAGCTGGACAGAATATGTGTTTGATACACTGTTCAGGGGACTAGGAAGAAGAGAAAACCTCCCATTTGAGTGAAGACTTTTTGCTCTGATCACTCATTCTGCCTGTGAAGTAGAGATCGACAGCAAATTGTGACGTGATGACGTTGGTGATGGGTTTTAACTGAATTGGCGCTAAGCGGTGTTGGATGCCAAGAAGCCTGTCTGCTGCTGTTAGTTTGTGATGTTTGTAAAGCAACTGTGGAAATGAAATATTAGATGCTGTTAACAACATCGCAGCAATCAACAGGTGGTTGTAGAATATAGTTTGAGCATCCAGGTCTTTCTGTTCACTAAAGAACAAGTTTGCATTCGGTGGTGAAATAAAACCAAGCATCTTGTTTGATAATTCCAATCATGCATGAAGCGTGTGAGCATGAACTCCGTGTGTTTCCTTTCATGAGGAGAGATGTGATTCAGTCGTGGGAATAGCTATAGGATGCACAAGAATCCTGCTGAAGCTGATTCATTTTTAGTCAAGGGACTGTGTCACTGTACAGTAGTACGCTGTAAAATTACTTGATGACTGTCCTTTCCACTTGGGTTGTTAAAAAATATAAGGAGCTACCAGATTAGAAAGTAGACTTCTGTTGAGGTTGGTCATTTCTAAAATATGAAATAAGTTTACTAATTAAAATTGCTCTACTGTGCTTGCTTAATTCAGACAAATTCAGTTGAAAGGATGTCACATTATGAGGTAAATCAGGGGTAGGAGAAGCAGCAGGACTTCCCTGGCAGAGGCAACTGGCTACCACATAGAGATGTGAATGGCTTTCCCATGGGGGTGCTTGTTCCTGCGTGTTCTCCTGCACGGGAATAATAATCCACAGTATTTTTTGTGCTGACATTTTATATCCTAAGCTTTGGTCCATGACAGATTTTACAAGATCACATTATACACTTCTGGAAAATTAGGTTTCAGTCAGAGATCATAGAAACACACTTTACATTGAAGTACAAAAGAGCCTTTGTTTAATTTCTGCACAATTGAGGTAGCTTTTTTTTTCCTAAGGAGATTTTTTTTTCCCCCTGAAACAGACAAATG
Organism: Antrostomus carolinensis; assembly: GCF_000700745.2. Taxonomy (NCBI): domain Eukaryota; kingdom Metazoa; phylum Chordata; class Aves; order Caprimulgiformes; family Caprimulgidae; genus Antrostomus; species Antrostomus carolinensis. The sequence continues at coordinate 14,309 of NW_010287233.1, forward strand.
GGGGTAGAACAACACAGAAATGAGCAAGATAAAATTAAAATTAGCACTTTTTCTGTGGTAGTCAGCAGATTGATTTTTTCATTTCTTCAGACTTTTCACGTTGAGGTGATCCCCACATCCTTTTACCACTTTATATTTGTCCTTGGAAGTATTTCTGGGAAGTAGAAAAACCTAAACCAAAGCAAACCTTGTCAGATTTTTTTTAAAAAATTAATTTCATTCCTCCTTAATTATATTCAAAGCACTACACTTAACTGTTTTTCCTGTTCTGTTTTGCTTGTTGTCATACACTTAATTCTGCATTCATTAATTGCTTCATTGTTTAATTATCATAGCTGTTGTTGCTAGTTTCTTTCTGTTAACATAAGAACTGGGGAAAGAAGGTAGATGGTTCATTTATTTAATATATAAGCTGCAGGAAAACATTGTATGTGTGCTGCTCCTACTAGTTCAGTCTCTGTTCCCTGCTTTGTGCAAGAGTAAAAATTCTAAAATGAGAAGACAGTGATGCATAAGGCATTTCATGGTACAACATTGCCTTCCAAAAATTAATTGGTTTTGTGGTGCTGCAAATGGTAAAAGACACGGTACTGAAAATAAAGCAATCAAGAAGTCACATGAAGCAGAATGGCACAGCAGCTATTTTTGGTCATTTTCATTTTTAAATCTAGGTATATTTTCAAATAAAATGAAAAAATTATAAGCATTTTCCTCCATTAAGAATGCAGGAATGAACATTATTTTCAGAACTTACATAAGTCATTTGTAAATGATTTCTAGCAACTTCAAGTAGTGTTTCTCTATCATAAAGGAAAAATCCCATGTTCTTATTCGAAGTACATATGTTCATGTGCGAACTGTTTATTTGTTTCAGAAGCACACCTGTTGTAATTATTTTAAATAGTCTAAAATATAATTAAGTTTTTTACCAGCATGTTTAATGACATTAACATGCATGTTTAATGCATGTTAACACATTAAACCAGCACATTTACTGACAAAACCAGCATGTTTAATGACAAAAATACTTTTCACATTATACCAATGCTGTATAACAATATTTATCTGACAAAATATGGGGAGGGACTTTCTATAAGGGCAGTTAATGATAGAACAAGGGGAAATGGCTTTAAACTGGAAGAGGGGAGGTTTAGATGAGATCTGAGGAAGAAATTCTTCACTGTGAGGGTGGTCAGACACTGGAACAGGTTGCCCAGAGAAGCTGTGGCTGCTCCTCCCTGGAAGTGTTGAAGGCCAGGTTGGATGAGGCTTTGAGCAACCTGGTCTAGTGGAAGGTGTCCCTGCTGATGGCAGGGGGGTTGGAACTGGATGATCTTTAAGGTCCCTTCCAACCCAAACCATTCTATGATTCTAAAATGTCAAAAATATGAAGATTTATTTAAATTCCATTTTACACAAGGTACCCTATTCTGTATTCAGTAATTGTATTAAAGATACTATGACTGCAAAGCAAGCTCATGAATTTAGCTCTCCTGTCTTGTTCCATCTCTAGTGCTCACTGGTTTCGTGAGTTTATTGCTCCATTTATCCCATAGGACCATCATGGCAGAGGGAGGAGAAACAGTCAGTTCCCCTAATGTGTTCCACAACCGCTTTTAGACACGCAGAAGTCCCTGTATCTTTGTCCAGCTTTTAGCCGTGTTTTTTGCGGGCTGAATGCAGCACGTGCTCTTTGGCATAGTTACTGGAGTGCTGGCAATGCAGCCATTGACTGGGTATGATTAAGATATCTGTGTGTTTAACAAAAGCTTAAAAAACATCGTTAGGATTTTAAAATCTAAAAGGAAATAGTTCACATTTCAGTAATTGTGCCCAGTAAGGCATTCAAGTATGAGATGGAGGTGGTCTCCCAGTCCCACTGCTGCCTTCCCATTCAGCACACGAGCACCCCTGCCCCAAGAGAGTCTTTTCTGACTGAAAGATATAGGTGCCAGTTTGATCACCTTTAAGAAGTAGGAAATTGTACTATGCTTTTTCCTTGGAATAAAATTCTTTCTAATTTAGTTGGGTTTGATTTTTTTCATTGATAAAAAGATCTGAGTACGAGTGAAGCACAGCCAGAAGGGCAAAGCGCAGGATAACCACAGAAATCACGAAAAACGTTCCTACCGTCCTTTGATCAGTCTTTCAATGGAATTAAATTCAGGTTGTTTCGTACAACAGGTTTTTTTTTCTCACTGGTGTAGATTCTGTGTCATCAACTTTTATAATTGGATTTCACTATTTTAAATTTTAGATGCTATCTTAAAGCGGTGAATGAGTGTACAATTATTCTCCTTGCTTGTAATCTTTCCACTCCCAAAATGCACCCTCTTTGCAGGTTAAAAACTAACCATGCCAGGACTCCAAAATCATTTAGCTTCTTTCTGCCACGTAAGTTTTGGTATGTTTCTGTTTTGTCAAAAAGCAGAGGTATTCCTCTTCTCTTGGGGCAGCAGCAGGTGCTGGGGCTGGCAAGGAGAGGGCAAGGAGGCTGGAAGGGAAGATTGCAGAGCAAAGTCCCTCCATCCTCCCCACTCCCAAGTTGGAGCATCTCTGAAATAAATACTTTCTCTTACCATTTCACTTGCAGCAGTTGGCAACTTTTATATCCCAGACAACATTTCTTGGTCATTATGGGGTACAGGTAACAGAGGATCCCTAATAGCTGACTTCCAGGAATGGGTGGAGCAGGAAAGCGGGTAACTAGCAGGCAGTTGAACAATTCAAACCACATCAGCTTTGTTTTTGTGATATAAAGGGTATGCATTGCAAGGCTTTACTTTTTTCTCTCATTTTTAGAAGATTTTTATATTTTAATTTGTATAGATTTTTGACGTTTAACCACCAACCCTCCTTTAGATAGGTATGCTTTTCTGCATGTGTTTGCTGGATGAAGAAGAAAACGTGTCACCAAATATAAGGAGGGATCTAATTGCTGTACTCAGAGAACTACTTTGTTATTGATTGATTGAAGATTAAAATTGAAATAATGCTTAGCTGATAATGTTATATACTTAAACCTTACTAAGCTTTAAGTTTGCTCCAAGGACTTTCCTTATCTTGTAGTGGAATTATCATGGTAGTTTTTCACACGAGCACAGAGAAGACACCTTTTGGCACAGATACATGGCCAACAAGATGTAGAGGCAGATTTTCTGCTTCATCAAACCAAAATAATCTTCTAATGCTGTGTTAGGATCTGGCCTGTGGCATGAATGAGAAAGTGGTGTCACTAAATGTCACAATATTGATTACAATTAATACCTTTAAAAAAGGGTCATATAAGATGTCTAGGGCTCTGTGCACTCAGAGTTGTGACCGGCCCTTGATGAGATTAGCACTAGGATGTGATTAGTAATTTCTTTCGTGTTCTGGATGTAAGGGGAGGATTGGCATTCAGCTTTGAGGAAGATTCAGTAAACTTGAGAGACAAATGCTTGAGAGACAAATGCTTTTTCCTACATTTACATGCAGTGTTGCAGAAAAATAAACTATTTGAGGAATTCAAGGAGGGTTAAAGCTTTCTGACATGCAGAAAACTCATGTTTTTATGATGATGTGTTTATGATTGAATTAATCTCAATTTAAAATTTTGAATTTGTCAGTAAGAATTTAATTAAAAATTCTTAAATAAGAATGGGAAGGAAAGATGGCAATTATTAGATTTAAAGAATTAGGAATATCTCTTAAGAGTTTTGTGGTGCTTTTAGATAACCTCAGTCTCACTGGTAGTCATAGCTTGAACTTTATACCAGCCTTGGCAAATTTCAGTCATACAGATTGTACTTTGTGCAGCAGAAACCACCTTCAGAATTGATTCCGAACAGTCACATAACTCAAGAACAATTTAAAAATACCGTTTTAATGAAGTATCAAGTCTGACAGTAGACAAGAGTTCCTTTCATACTGCCCTCCTGTTTAATTCCCTGCAAAGCAAGGCTCTGCTAACATTGCTGCAGACACGTGCCGGGGCTCTCGTGCGGTGGCGGAGCAGCAGTTCCAGCAGGACGGTGTCAGACCGACAGCGTGGGCTGAGACCGTGCAGAGGAGGACACAGCAGAGGATAGTGCTGAAAGCAGGTGGAGATCTGCTCTTAGTTCCTGTGTAGGTGCACAGAGTCAGAGTGCGAGAGTCTCGTCTGGTTTTGCTGATTAAGCTCAGTAATTTTGGAATATGAGGGGCTTTTCAGAGCCCCTCGATAAATACCAACAAACAGATAATCCCAACAGGCTTGCAGATAGTAAAATGATTTCTGTAGTTTCAGCGTGGTGTTTTTACTGACAGTCAGTCGAAGCAGCTTAATAAACTGCGTAAGCAATTGGCATGCACTGCAAACTTCAGTTTTACTCTCTGAATCTTAAAAGCATTCGACGTTTCTTCCAATTTAATATCTGCATAATGGATGCGGATGGCAGGTACGCTGCTGCCAGGCAGCTCTCAGCAGCCTCTCACAGGCTAGCGTAGACTTCCAGAGCAGCGGCGCTTTTCCACTCACGTTATCCATCTTGTGCCAAACATGCTGAGCCTCAGTTTTTGTGCAAGGAGCTGATAAAAGTTGCACTCCAGTCCCTTTTTTTTCCCAGCTCTTCGTGCCATGGTTCAGGCCTGGGGGTGGAACAGGCATTGTGTGAATGTGATGTGACTCACCTCGCTCCTGCTCCCCTCCTCGCTGGCTCTCGCCTGCCATAGCAGTATGGCAGTGGAGTCCTCCAGCCTCCTTCTCCCACTACTCTCTCTCTTTTTAAATTTTTTTTTTTTTTAAATCCTTTCAGTAATATTCCCTCCCATTATAAAGAACAAGATGGAAAGGAATTCTTGGGCCATTGCTGATGATTTCGTCCAGTGAGGGAATCAGTGGAAGAGCACCGTTGTCACTGAATTTCATACAGGCAGTTGTGGAAAGACAAAAACTCCCTTCCTGTTCGTGCCGGGTACAGGAACTCTTTAGTGCAGTGCATGTGCAGTCCATTTTTTGGCAGGTATTCTGTAGGCATTTTGCATTATTTCCTCTCCTACTTTGTTCCATTCTCCTCTCCTCCCCCTCGGGTTACTCTCTGGAAATGTTTTTTCAGCTCTTTTATCTGCTTGCTGACACGGCACTTTGATTTGCATGTTAATGTGCTTGATCTTTTCAGGAAGTGATTTTAAATGACTGTTCAGTTACTACGTGTACGAATGAGCTGATAGACACAGGCCGTTTAAGACTATGTAAAATATCTGAATTAGAAAAATGCCTTCTACACTCCTATTATTTTCTGCTTGTTCTAGAAGGGAACAAACAATTTACAGCTTTTAGGCTTTGACAGCTTTTATCACTTTTCTGGTTGCAGTGTAAAATAGTTCCTTCGCCCTGCTGTCCATTACAAACTCCCTGAATTTTGGGTGAGGATGGGCCTGTGTTTCTCCTGCCTTCAGAGCTGAGCGTGCATCCCCAGCCAGGGCTGGGGGTTTGGAGAAGCCAGGCAGTCCTCCTTCTGTACACCTCTGAGTCACTGAATTCGGTCTTTTGCAGAAAGGTCAGTCATGTGAACTCACACATTTCAACCTTGTGAAACAGAGGTGGTTTTTTCATTGATGACGTGTTGTATTTGGCTTTTTGAAGTTCTAGTTCTCAAATCTGCTGATTTAGGACCCCGCGCCTTTTGTTGTCTTCTTCTGGGCTGGAGGTACACGTTCAGTGTGCGAGGCACCATGTACTTTTAACTCATCATAAGCAAGATACTGAGAATCAAAAGTCTAAAGTATAACAATGCAGAGAACAGGTATTTTGTTATCTCAGAATTTCATAATCCCGTGTGAAAGAAATTTGAGGGGAAAAATTGTTTCAGTTGGTTGTAAATAGCTGGATTTTTTTTTCATTCCGCCTCTGTTTTGTACTGCATCTTAATACTAATGCTTCAAAACAAAGATCAAACTGTTTGATATTGCCAGAATGGTTTTTTTCTTTTCCTTTCTATGTAGGGCTGGCTCTGGTAGAGGTTTCCTGATCATTTCTGTTTCCACTAGAACTTTCTTAGTTGAACCCTTACCATGTCTGTTGACCTTTTTGTCCTCTTCCAAAGCCAGCTTTATCATGTAACTGTTCTGGAGTGCACATATGTTCTTGATCAAGGGGGCTTAAGTATCTAAATCTTTTTAAACCTGTCCTAATTTGGGGGTGGTTGGAGTTTAGGAAAAAAATGCTCATTTTCTATCATGCCTGCAAAAGGTAAAAAGAGTCTCATGGTATTTTCACCCCCGTCTACGCTAAAATGTGTTATGAACAGAAATTGTGAGCCCTTATTATCCATGTGACAACATGTTATCTTATCCTGCAGGTCACCTGGTCTGCTCTTAAAATCTGTTGAGTTTACTGTCTAAAGATACACCATCTAAAGATGCACAATGGCTACAGGGAGAAGAAACTTATTTTTTAAATAATTTCAAACTTTCCTGGAAGCTATGATATAATAGGGAGCCTTTAAGCTGGGAGAAATAAATCTGTGCAGGTTCCTTCCTTAAGGGCAACGAAACTGGTGAAGGGCCTGGAGAACAAGTCCTGTGAGGAGCAGCTGAGGGAACTGGGGTTGTTTAGCCTGGAGAAGAGGAGGCTGAGGGGAGACCTTCTTGCTCTCTACATCTACCTGAGAGTGTGGAGAGGTGGGAGTCAGTCTCTTCTTCCAGGTAACAAGCGATAGAACGAGAGGAAATGGGCTCAGGTTGCACCAGGACAGGTTTAGGTTGGATATGAGGAAAAACTTCTTCACCAGAAGGGCAGTCAAATATTGGAACAGGCTGCCCAGGGAGGTGGTGGAGTCACCTTCCCTCATGGTATTTAAAAGACGGGTAGACGAGGTGCTGAGGGACATGGTTTAGAGGTGGAATTGGTAGTGTTGGGTTCATGGCTGGACTTAATGATCACAGAATCACAGAATGTCAGGGATTGGAAGGGACCTCGAAAGATCATCCAGTCCAGTCCCCCTGCCGGAGCAGGAACCTAAACGAGATCACACAGGAAGGCGTCCAGGCGGGTCTTGAATGTCTCCAGAGAAGGAGACTGATCTTAAAGGTCTTTTCCAACAACTACGATTCTGAAATTCTATGATTCCCACTTAGGTAGTCCTTTCTGATTTTCTTTCAGGTGACTTTAACAGGATGACCACACATCCATACCCTTCCTCTTCCCCACTTTGCACTCAAACTGTCTGTGTCTCCACTCAGTTTTGATGCCTGGTACAAAATTGTATCTCCATTGCCTTGAAGTCAGCCTTGAGGCTTCAACCTGAAGTCTTTTTTCATGACTGTGTAGGAATGGTGCATGTTTGAAGAAGACAGAAACTTTGGAATTTGAATGCTAACAAGTCTCAAGTGAATATAGGTTAATGAGGTCTTGCAGTGGTTTGTGAAGAGGCTGAATTTGGATGGGTGGGTTTCTCCAAGGACAGTAAGGTCACCCTGCTGGGCAGCAGCACTCCTCTGAGGCCTATTTTGACACTCTGCCCATTAGATAACATCAATATTTAAAATTCCAAAAAGAGAAATCCCATTAAGCTTCTGAGCAGTTCTTTATTTATATTAAATAAATGTAACTTTAGGTGTTATTATCTTCTCCAGTATGTGCAGCTAAACAACTGTGATCATTTCTGTTTATGTTTTTGTTTACCTGGTAGAAAAGAGTGGTGGAACAGCTTCGAAAGAATTTGATAGTGAAGCAGGAACAGCCAGATAGTAAGTTTCAAATACAGCCCTTGGCACAGTCGGAAAACAAACTACAGACACCACAACCACAACCACTACAGCAGCTTCAGCAACATCACCATCAACAGCAGCAGCAGTCAACTGCACCCTCTCCAAACGTGATTGGATCACAGGTAAAAATGTCTGAAATGTTTTTTTTTCTTTTGCTGAAGGTGAAGTTCACTAAAAAAAAAAAGAAGCAAAGAAAAGTGCAGAGAGCAAATGACAAACTTTCACTTAGGCCCATTCGTGTCCCAGTATGAATTTCTCCTTGTGTGGGTATGTAAATGTGGATCTTGGGGGTTTTTTCAGTAATAATCTTCTATCTGAGTAAAAAAAAATATTTAGTATTTAAAAGTCAGATCATAACCTCACAGAAAAGAAGGCTGGCAGTATCACCTTTCTTAAAAATAATTGAAAGTTTAGCAAATGAACCTCTCTTTTCTGGAGGTGCATGAATGATTGTCTGTCTGTACCCAGTAAGTCTCAGGAAACAATAAAGACTTTACATGTACAAGGCATATGATTAAAATAATTTATTTTTAAAAGACTAACAGAGCATTCACTGTATCTGTGATCAAAATATAAGAAAACAGTTCCCTCTTCTTTCTGCTTGGTTCTTTTTAAACAGATGTAACTCATATCAAATAATACTTAGCTGAGTCTTCAAGGGTTGGTCTAAAAGTAAACAAAGGTAATTAGAAAGTTTGAATTTTAGAAAATAGTGTCTTTATTGGGAAGATACAGTGAATTTCAGTGCAGTATAGAATTAGAGACATGATCCCAGAAATCACCAGAGAAAGTGGTCTCCTGTTACTGAGAGGGAAGTTCCAAGCTGGTTCAAAGTCTCTCCTGTTCAAATATTCAGAATCCCCAGAGTATGCTAATGAACAGCAAGAAAATGCAGGGAGGTGTTTTGTAAAAAGAAGTGTATGTGAGGTCTTTTTTCTCATTGATGCCATCTCAGTAGCTCATGTTTACCCTGATTAGGCCAGGTAAACTTGACCCACGAGGTTTGCTTTATGCACATTGCAGTGAATCACAACCATAGCTTTGACCAATTGTGGTTCTTGTCTTCCCTTTTCCTGGAAATAGAGGAGGAAGAAATGGTTGGGCTGTTAGTTTTCTCATGAGCTCAACAAGTTGTTTTGGATGCTGTCTAAAAACATATTTGAGAGACTTAGGTAATTGTATTTTTGATAAAAGAATATAGACGAAATGAACCAAACTTAACTAAGGAAAAGTCATTTTTGAGCAACAACTTCTATATCAAGGCTAACACAGAATAAAGAAGTAAACATGACTATGTCCTAAAATATTTACAGGGAAACAATGGATCGGTATTTGCTGTCTCACTAGGCTCCGTTTTTCAGTCAGGACATACGACTGCAAAAGCTGTTTCATGCATTTCTCTGTGTTCCACACTTTGCATTCGTTCATTAACTTCCAGGTCATCTCCCGGGCTGTAAAAATTGAGGTTTTGTTCAAAGTTAAAGAGCCCTCTAGTGAAACAGTCAAAAAACTGCTACACCCTTCTGACTCTCATTGATACAGCTGTACTTGGAAAGTAATTATAAACTGAAAGGCAGGTCATCTTCTAATTTGAATAAATAAGCCAGCTTTTAGCCTGAACACTTTTCTATTTTTATTTATGTTGGTATAATTCTGAAGTAACCTCACTTGCTTCTGCATTCTCACATTTTGCATCTAAAGTTGTACCTCTGCCCTGTTGCCCCTCAATCTCCTTCAGCGAAGAAAAGTAAAATATTTTGTCCCTCTAGAAAGTTTTTTGGTGCCTACTTTTGTAAATAATACATCTTTAAGGCTGGGTCAGTAAAGAGAATGCTTTCAATGGTTATTTTCAGAGTAATTCAATTTAGGAATCAAGGCATATATACTGCCTTAATAGTGACATTTTAATATACTTATTATAGTCCAGTAAGAAAGGCTTTTAAGTTTTTCATCAAGCAGCAAGCCTACTAGAAGATCTTATTATTGCAACATTATTACATTAAACAAGGCAGACTTAACTATGAATGCCACCTCAGTATGAATTCATGCTTTATAAACTTTTTAGAATAACCAAGGTAATTAAAGCTCAGCAAAGTAACAGCGATATTCAAACTCTGTGATCTGCTGACTGAAGCTATACTCTTAGAACTTACAGACTTACTAGAACCCCTTGAAAGAGTCACAGTCTTTTATTAATTGGTTGATTACACTTTTTTTTAAAACGTTTATAGATGAGTGCAATACTTGGTGAAAATGTTACATCTCATTGGAAAAGCTTCATAATGTTACTGCGTTAGGGGAACGGAGCCTTGTGCTTTGGAAGAAGGTACAGCAGAGGTCAAGAAAAAGTTCTTTAATCTCAGATAAAAAGTTAAGGGAATTGTTCTTGTTGCGACAAGGAAAAGTTAATTACGTCTAGATTTTCATGTCTGTATAAATATAGAATTGAAGCATGAATTGTCCTTTGATTAGACATTATACAGTTGATTTTTTTTTCACACGTGTGTGTAATTAACAGAGGATGTAGTTTAAGGATTGTGAGATTATAGGTGTGAGGGTAAACGGCATTTTTGTTTAAGGAAATAATATTGGTGAAAATAATGAAGAATCCAACTGGAAATATGTTATTTTATTAGAAAGAAGAGAAAGGTCTCGGGTGATTAAAATCAAGCGTTCTAAATCGGGCATGTTCAGAACACAAAAAAGAATCCCTAGTTTTCCATTGTTTCCTCTTGTAGAGCCTAGTGCTGACATCAGGAGGGAATGGTGGTTATTTCATCCTAAGAGCAGTTGATTGTGCCAGTAACTGTTTTGAAGACACAGCACCATTGGTACAATGGATTTTTTACACCAAAGAGGAAAGAATAAGCTCACTTACCATTCTGTTGTGTCACTCGTCATGAGTTTCTGTGCACATTGTGTTCTGTTTTTATATGGAGACTCTCTTGCCTTGTTACTTTTTGAATGAGATTCATAATTGTGCATTTGTCTTAACACCTTAGAAGACAGTACATTTTAAAACAAAACCATGAAATTGTACTTGTTTTAACTTTGGAATTTGTGGGCATAGTGTATTCAGACATTTCAGATAAATGCTGGCATTAAGTGATTCAAAACCACTCTCTTTAAAACAGACCAAGAGCAATCATGGCATCACATATATGTTCCAAAACCACTCCATTCCACAGATGTTAAACTTAATTGCCTTCAGCTGTACAGACCAACAGCCAGCTCTTACAACTTCAAGATAGCCCTACTGATATTCTTAGGAAAGAAAGTTAAGGGATAAATAACTGTATGTATGAGTAAAACTGAAATTTGGGATACCCAAAAATCAAAGTACATTTTTGCTCTTAAAGAAACTAGTTTATGAGTTTTTCCCCCACTCTTCCTCTGATTGTGAGGGTCTCTGTAAATAAAGTTTCCATTTGAAACTTTGAGTTTTAACTGGTGAGAAGCTACTTTGCTGGTATGTTTCATAGAGGTTTATAGGTTTGATATTGACAGTATGTGTTCAGAAGTAATATGAAACTAAAAGATCTAAAAATGCATCTGCCACTACTAACACTTGATTGTCATTTTCTTGGGAATTGGTTTTGAATCAATCTGTAATGCTGCAAGTGATGAAAATAGACCTAACAGGTACCCCAAATGTCTAGCTATCCAGTTTTCAGAGGTGTAAGATAATGTCTTTGTCTGAACAGTAGGTAGACTCAGTGCTGCCTTTTCTTTCTCTTACTGTCTATTGTTTCTGACTAACCAACCCACGTCCTGTCTGATATGAAGTGTCTCTGTCTCTTACAGTGTTTTTTTCTGTTTCCCTTAGAAAACTGTAACTACAGCTTCTATGATCACCACTAAGACACTACCTCTCGTCTTGAAAGCAGCAACTGCGACCATGCCTGCCTCTGTTGTGGGTCAGAGACCCACCATTGCCATGGTTACTGCTATCAACAACAATCAGAAAGCAGTCCTCAGCACTGATGCGCAGAATGCACCAGTCAACCTCCAGACAACAAATAAGGTCACTGGGCCAGGAGCTGAGGCAGTCCAAATAGTGGCAAAAAACACAGTAACTTTGGTAAGCGTTTCATGTGTTTGCCCTGCAGATACGTGTGGGTTTAGGGTACAAGAGGGCTATTGGAAAAAAAATAAATGAACAGTCAGGTTTTTGCACAGAAAGAATAGTAGGGACATGCCATGAGTCTTCACTAGCTGACTTTATTAAAATGATAGTCTAAGAGAAAAACATTTACTGTCTACTTGGGTTGTTATTAGTGTTTTGCTCTAATAATTAAATCAGTGTTATCATCACCTCTGTGTGAAGTTTCCCCTGTTAGTAATTGTTAGACATGGGGAAGCAGCGATTGTTTTGCCCCTACCTAATCTATGTGGCTGTGTTCTGCAGAATTCCTACTCTTCTTTGGTAAAGGAGGTGTCAGACTTTCTTCATTTGGTCAGTTTGGGTTTTCATCTTAGATTTTTTTGAGTCAGTCTTCCTCACTCCCTTTGTGTGATAAAGTCTCTGGTGTCAGACACATCATTTAACTCTGCCCGCTGCCATGTCTTCACTCACCACTTTTTCATACACGTATACAGAACCTGTTTCATTAAGGGTGTATTTTGGAAAGTGCTTTGATTACAGCCCAAAATCTTTTCCAGAATAGTTAGTCACCTAGAAGTAAAAGTAGTAATGTTTTAGAATTGGGTTATGTAGGCTTCTTGGTCTGGAAAACAGGCATTGTATAGCATCATGACAGGGAATTTTACTTCTGAAGTAAAGGTTAAGGCTTCACTAAACGTAAATCCAATTTATATTTATTAAAAAATACAGTTTAGTAATGCAAATGGAAGTAATTTTGCTTCCTAATGAGACGTATGTTTGCTGTCAGAACAGAGAAGGCTATTTGAGTGGAGTTTTTTCTTCTGTTCTCTTTTCCCATGTCATCCCTTGCACCACTCTCCTCTGTTCTTTGTGTCTGTGCTTCATTTCTTTGCTGAATAACTTACTTAGGTTTGGAGAAGTGATTCTGTTTTAATAATAGTCCATGATTTATGTTTCTGTAGCAAATTTAATAAAAACATCTCAGAATATTTTCCCAAGCATTAATTAATCAGTACATGACCTTTTTGAAGGAAATTGCAATCTTATGTGGGTGGACAGAAGTACAGAAGGGTGGAAACTAACGTGGACATTAGTTTCAGAGAATCTCACCAGGTTCTCAACTTAGGGGAGCTAGTAGTGCCATTCAGAGGTTAATCATGTGGCAGCTCTATCCGACTGATTTCAGTTAGACCGGGAAGTATTTAGGGTGCCTTCCAATCAAATCTTAATTGTTTCAAATGAAAGGCCTACTTTGGAAAATTTCAAGTTGTGTATTTAGAGCCTCTCATAGCGTCATTAATATTGCTAAATGAGTTGTAACTTCCAGATCTTTTCTATTTGTATGAGATGCTCTTTCATTCTTCTGTATGCCATCCAGTATGGAAGGACAGCTGTTCATATAGCGGGACACCAAAGTCTGTTGGTATTTTCTGTCTTCTGTAAAGCCAGTTTTTAACTATTAAATAGGAGTTTTCATTATCTTCAGATGAAATGGTTTTAGATTGCAGAGCACAGAGGTGCTCCGAGGGCTGGAGCACCTCTCCTATGAAGACAGGCTGAAAGAGTTGGGGCTGTTCAGCCTGGAGAAGAGAAGGCTCCAGGGAGATCTTATAGCGGCCTCCCAGTACCTGAAGGGGGCCTACAAGAAAGCTGGGGAGGGACTTTTCATAAGGGCAGTTAATGACAGAACAAGGGGAAATGGCTTTAAGCTGAAAGAGGGGAGGTTTAGATGAGATATTATTAAGAAGCTCTTCACTGTGAGGGTGGTCAGACACTGGAACAGGTTGCCCAGAGAAGCTGTGGCTGCTCCTCCCTGGAAGTGTTCAAGGCCAGGTTGGATGAGGCTTTGAGCAACCTGGTCTAGTGGAAGGTGTCCCTGCTGATGGCAGGGGGGTTGGAACTGGATGATCTTTAAGGTCCCTTCCAACCCAAACCATTCTGTGATTCTATTTAGTACAATTGAACTAAAAGGAAGGATCCCTTCAATTTATGAAGTGTAAGGTGTGTAGGAACCGGAAAGCAAGATTAGCTCTGTCTTAATACATTTCTAATGAGCATCCTGTTACTGTGAAGAATTATTTCCAGAGTGGAAAACCAGGGACATCAGGTCTGAAAATACATTCAGGATGTTGATTTTGGTGAACAACTTCAAAGCCATTTTCCTCTTACTGAACTCTCTTATGTTCTTATAGCAGGTTCAGGCCACGCCTCAGCCCATAAAAGTGCCGCAGTTCATCCCTCCTCCCAGACTTACTCCTCGTCCGAATTTTCTTCCACAGGTGAGTGTACAGAGAACAAGCAATAGAAGAAGGAACTTAATTATAACGTAGACAGGAGATACTTTCTATGAACATCATTTTTGTCAGTCTTTTTTGGTGACCTGGTGGACGAGGCAATTAATCCTCAACAGGTTTGCAGATGATGCCAAATCTGAAGGGGTCAGTCAATACTCTGGAGGGCAGTGCTGACATTCAGAGGGCCCTAGACATGACAGAGGAATGGGCCAGC
>NW_010287233.1:28687-44829 GCF_000700745.2 Antrostomus carolinensis
GAAAAGGCAAAGTCTTGCACCTGGAATGGGCTAATTCCTGGCATAAGTACAGGCTGGGGACTGGCTAGCTGGGGAGCAGCACTGCTTAGAAGGTCTTTGTTGACAGTAGCTAAACTAGTGATGTGCCCTGGCAGCAAAGCAGCCTAGCAGCATATTGGGCTGTACCAACAGGACCACAACAGATTAAGGGAAGAGATTATCCACCTTTCCTCAGCAATCTTAAAACTGGATCTGATAAACAGCATGCAGTTTTAGACCACCTGGTAGCAGAAAGAAGTTGATAAATTTGAATGAATCCAGGGGAGGAAGGCCAGTAAGATAGCTGGGAGGGCAGGAATTTATGACCTGCAAGGGAAGGCTGAGGATCTGGGCTTGTTCAGTTTGGAGAAGAGGTTTTGGGGGCACCCTAACATCAGTCTTATTTCCAGTATTAACAGGGAAATCAACAAAAAGATGGAGACATGGGTGCTTGGCAGGAGAATTACAGACCGCGATCATAAATTGGAACAGGGAAGGTTTAGACTGTGTATAAGGAAACAGTTCTCTCTTTGAGGACAATTAGCAGTGGAAAAGGCTTCCCAGAGATGTTGTGGAAGCTCCATCCTTGGAATTTTACAAGACCTATCTGGACAAAGCCCTAAGCAACCTGATCTGCATTTAGTGTTAGCCCTGCTCTGGGCAGGAGGTCGAATTAGAGACCTCCTGAGCTGCCTCCCAACCTGCACGAGTCTGGGATTATAAAATTTGCCTATGATGATCATATATGATCCCATTTGTATCAAATTAAATGAACCTACAGAACAAGTGTCAGCAAAATCAAAGCATCACTCAAGGCCTTAAATTGCTCTAATTGTTGTTTGCTGCTCATGAGCAAAAAAGGAAAATGAGATGTCCCTATATGGTTCCCAAGTATTTCAGTGTTGCAAGAGTCACCTCTGTTTGCAGCTGAGCAGTAAAACTTGTGTTTTACTTTTTTTTCATGGTTTGGAAAAGACACAGATTGCTTCTTCATTTAAAAAAAAACATTTTGGAGGAAGTGTTTCGTTTGTAAGAAATACGTGGCACTGTGAATAAAAGTCTAAATCTTTTACAAAAGATAAAAGGAAAGTATAGGTTGGTATCTGATTAAGATTTGGGGATGGTGATCTCTTGGAATGTGACCTAGTTTTCCATGATAAAATGCATTATGGAGTATTAAAGGTGGATAGGACAATAGAAATTAAATAAGGAAAAGACTTTCTTTTCAGAGTAATGTATTCTACTTCTCTATAATGGTGTGATAAGTACAGAGTTAACAATGGGCAAGAAATAAGCAAGTATTGGTGGTGGAGGACTGGAAGATTCTTGTGACTCTTTTCTTCCTTGTGAAAGAAGAAAAAGAGTAGTGACTGCATTTACCTGTAGCCTTTAGCACTTTCAATGAGGGATTAATCTATAATCTTGACAGTTTTTTTGCTTAGCAAGATTGGTTGTGCAGGAGTCTAAATAATATATAGAGTTGAGAAAGGTATCAGGGATTTACTGAAAATTTTAATTATTTCTTTCAGGGCATAATCAACTGTTCATGATTTCTTGGAGGCTCAGTATAAAGTCCTGAGATACACTTTTAACATGAGAGCCTCAGCTGCGCCTGTAAATACTACTATAAATTTTTTGGCTTGCAAAACCAGTATGTTGCTTTAGATACAGATAAGCATTTGGCAATAAACATGCAATATAAGCGTCTGTGCATCCAAATAGCATTTCAGGGACAGTGACTGCATATGCAAATGTTATGGATGGGTTTTATGCAAGCAGCTTTGAAGATGTGGCTTTCCCTTCTCATAGCGTACTTAGAACACTATGCTAAAAATGGCATTCTATAAAAAATCAAGCAACCTGCAGATTGTCCAGGCTGAATTCAAAGACTTAGTAAAGAAGTTCATCTGAAATACTGATATACAAATCTCTTTTTTTTTTCTTTTCTTTTCTTTTTTTGTAGGTTCGACCTTAACCAGTTGCCCAAAATAACATTCCTATTGCCCCAGCACCTCCTCCAATGCTTGCAGCTCCTCAACTTATTCAGAGACCCGTGATGTTGACAACAAAGTTCACCCCCACCTCTTTACCCAACTCTCAGAACTCCATACATCCAGTTCGTGTAGTTAACGGGCAGACAGCAACCATAGCCAAAACCTTCCCTATGGCACAGCTCACCAGCATCGTGATAGCAGCACCGGGAACCAGGCTCGCTGGACCTCAGACTGTACAGATCAGCAAACCAAACATTGAAAAACAGGTACAGCTAATGCAACCTACTGGCTTTATTGCTTTACTGTGCCCCTGTGGAGGGGATGACAACCATGGAGGAATTTTCAGTGGACGCTGGAGATACTCGTGTTCCAACAACAGCGCAAATTATGGAATGACTTGCAACTCTTGGGGGAGAAGTTACCATTTTCTTTAATACAGCCCATTGGAATCTTTTTCTCATGCTTCAGTGTTTTTATGCTCCCCCTACTGTCCTAACTTCAGTAGTTTATAAGCGAGCTACATCACAGGGCTGGGCTTTAAGAAACACTGGAAAAATATTTTCTGTGTTTCTGTTTTTCAAAGAGCGGCTATGTGAAAAGCAAAAATTACCCAAAATTGTTAGGGGTATTTAGTACAATAAATTAGGGATATTTAATACAATAAATTAGGGGTATTTAATGTTAGAGGTATTTAATACAATAAATATGACCATTCCTTCTTGATCTTGCAGTCTTGTGATTGGAGGCAAAATAAGTCTCACTGGCTTCTGAAGACTGGTAATTCCCCATGACTAAATTGGATTAACTGAGTGGAAAGGAGACCCTCAGAAGCAGAGAATTCTAGATGTTTAGTTTTAAAGTCTCTCTCCAGAAAAGACTTTCGTAAAATAAAATATTACTTTAGTCAGTGTGGATTGCAACTGAGAGTCCTTGCCATTCAGTTCAAGCAAAGCAATCTTCTGTTTCACTTTTAACTCTTTTGTATCTTAGTATAATATTATATACTGTATAATACACTATCTATAACATATACTATTTCTGTTATTTATATAAATAATAGTAGTATATATTTAATTTATAAATCTTTCATAGAATAATACGCCTTGAAGGTACCTCCTGCTTTTAAAGTCACCTATGGAGACTGTGGAAATCATGTGCATGAAAGATATGCTCATGCTCAGTTCTGCTTATGGATTCTTGCGTATCTCAAGGCTGTTCCACAGTTGTCCAGCAACTCATATGGTTTGAAGTTGTACTTCTGCAATACTATACTTTTGATGCCTGTTCCTTTTGCTGTCAGCAATATTCGTTTGCTCTTTGAATAATGACTGGCAATTCAACTGTTGAAAAACATACAGAAGAATGGTGGTGGTTTAATAATACATGAATTTTTCTGTATATTTTCTCCATATCATAAAGGGGGAAAGTTCACCTCCCTGGAGCTTACCTCAGGAGTTTGTAGCCTCAAAAGCTATGCCATGGGCTGAGGATTGTCAGGCAGGGTTCGTGATACCATTGCAGGAGATTATGACTTCAGAAAAGAAAAAAGCTTCAGAAACATCTGAGATCTTGAGAGTCAGAGAGACAGATTTTGAGCCATTCATAATTCTGTGAAATAGGAAGTCTGAGGAGTGAGAAGTACAAAATGCATGTGCCATGCAGAATGGTTTCGACCTGGAAGTCTTCCATGGGATGCTTTTTCTTAAAGTGTCTGTTAGTTTTCTCATACTGTATAGTGATTTCTATAATGGAGTTAACTCTTAAAATTACTTTTATTGCTTGCATGGCTGCATAGGTTAATGGAATGGTGGTAAGGCTGTTTCATCCTTTGTTAAAGGAAAACACTTTATTTAACATTCCTCTCATGTCAGATTCTTCAATTAAGTCTTTGTTAGTACACTGCCAGCTTTCAACTGTTTTTCTCCTGTATCTGTGCAAGTATTTGTTTTGCTTTATTAGTCAAAGTAAAAAAAGTCATTCTTATCACTGAATGAGAGAAACACTGTTCCTTTTCAGACTATTAAACCACATGTGGAAGCAGAAGAGAAGCAAACAGAAAGTCGTACAGTTACTCCACCTGCTGCACCGAAGCCAAAACGAGAAGAAAATCCACAGGTATCACAGTGGATTATATCAGTATAACACACCCAGGGCTTTAAGGAAAAAAGGAAACACTCTGTCCTTCAGAAAACATTTTTCCCCCTCTGTTCTCTCAAGACTCTTTAACTTTAACATTCCATACATTCCTGTTGATCAGCAGAAGTTGATAAGGCTGCAGAATAAGAAGTCTAAAGAAATATAATGCATTGCATTTTTCAGTCCTGGAATGCATTTGACTTCTGAGTCTTTTCCAAGTTAGAAGATTGTAATTTCCCTCTGTTGCTTCCTTCAAACAGGAGGCTTAGATTACAGTGCTGATTTCCATTCCTTTGAGATTTTAGACTTCTGGAGTTACTTTTAATGCTGGAGAAATGTCTTTATTTTGCATTATAAAATATTTCTGCTCTAGTGAGCAGGATGGGAAGAGTCGTGTATGTTCACATTCTGCCCAGGTTTTATTCCAGTTTAGGTCCAGTTGGTTTTGGGGAGAAAGAGTGGCCAGAATGACTATTTCTTAAAGCCTTTTTGCCATGCAGAGCTTTGGAACTGATTACAGCTAAATGATCTACTACATTTGTTTTTGTAGATGGATTCAGACTGACTACTGAGTGAGCGTTAACTGCTGTCAGTACAAATTCTGATTTTTACATGTCTGTGCACTTCCTGCATTAAAATTAGAATCTTTTAAGAAAGCCACAGCCCTTCTTGAACAGGAAATGTAAAGCAGAGTTGCTCCTTGTATTTCATAATGTATGGAGAATGATCTTCAACTAGCAATATTTTGCTGGCAATTGAGCTGTGTTGGTATTTACTAAGAGCCAATCACATCATTGGTTCAGTGCTGGACTGGAAGTAAAGAAACTGCTTTCTTGTTCCCAGCTCTGTCAACTCTGTGATCACGAGCAATTGGTATTTCCCTGTATCTCAGCCTAGGTTGCCACCTAGAAAATGGGACTATTGTCTGTCCTCTGTAAAGCAGCCAAATGATTCTATGGTTCTACATGAATGAAAAGTGATTTTTAGAAGCAAAGTATTACTAATAATATTTTTGTTGCTTAGTTACCTGTGAACTGACTTTAAAGGGCCTAAGTGACATAGCTCATCCTAACGGTTCGACTTGTCGTGATCTTTTTTTCTCCCCCCTCACAGAAACTTGCCTTCATGGTGTCTCTAGGACTAGTTACTCATGACCATCTGGAAGGTAGGAAAAATGTCTTAAGTTGTTTCTTGAGCTCTCTTGTTTCATGGCCATTCTGAATTGGAAGCACAGGTCCAAAATATATCTGTATTAAACACAGTATTTTCTTGCTCATAAGTACATTTGAGATGTTTGTACTCTTGATCTAACTTAGTTTAACTATTTTGCATACTTTTTTATTCCTCTTATTACACTGAAACAAAGCAGTTGCTTATGCAGCTGAGATCAGTGGTTGGGATGAAGGCATATGCTCTGATGGTAGGAAGGAAATTTGTGAAAATCCCATTGCTTTCTGAACAACCCCTGTATCTGCACAGTTACACCGTGGATAATTTTACTGTAACCCACATCTCAATTTTTCATGCATTTCATGATTTCATGGAACTGTAATGTGTGGTGAATGAGTTAAATGATTGTAATTGGGTTTATAATTTAAACTCCTTAATCCTATACAGTGAAATACAGCCTAAGATTTCAATGGTTTGCATATTTCTGTACTGCTTTTATTTTTTAAGTATCAACAAGGTTACCAGAGACTTTTCATTTTACATCCCAATTACACTGACCATTTAAAATGCCTTAGTCATGGAGTACTTGGTGAGAAGATGGCTGTCATTTCATTAGTTAGTTGAGCACTGTATTTGTATTCCTTGTCAGCTCTTAGTTTTCAAACCTTCAGAAATTAGAAGTATAACAGAGTTGCCTATATTCAGCATGATTGGTGTTCTGTAAAAATCTTCACAGCTCTCCTTACATGCAAACTGAATTCTGAGGACTGTGTATAATTTCTGAGACCCATTGTTTTCTAACCTGAATGCTTTGTTTTACAAGAAATCCAAAGTAAGCGACAAGAGAGGAAACGAAGAACAACAGCAAATCCAGTGTACAGTGGAGCCGTTTTTGAGCCTGAGGTATTAATTTTTTTGCTGGGGGAAGCTGGTATTTTCATTCTGAGGTTGTATGTCTTTCTGCCATGTTGCTACCTCCTAAGCTATCTCAGTTCTAACTAGACAGGCAAGCTATCATTTATAATTCAAAAGGCCATTGCAATGATATGACCCTCAGATTTTTAAATAGTAAATACATTGGGATGTTCTTCTAATACTTATGTCTTTTTCTGCCTGCTCGTACGTAAAGCTGATGTTAAATGGCAGTGTGTGTTAGTCTTACTGTTAGGTCAGCTTGCATATCATCCTGAAGCAGTCCAGATGTCAGAAGTAGTGTAAAAAAGCTAATCTATTAGGAGCTGTGCTTCAGAAGACACAACAGACAGTAATCTCACTTAGTACCACTGTGCTGTTCCTCAGATGTTGCATATAGTTGTTGCCAAAAATGTTAGTCAATAAATATTGTTGTATTCTTCCCTGCAGCGCAAGAAGAGTGCAGTCACATACCTGAACAGCACAATGCATCCCGGGACACGTAAAAGAGGTGAGGTGTTCTTAGACCTGTCTCCCTGCTGTATGCCTCTTCCTCCATCTTGCATTTACAACCCCTTGTTGATTTGAAGAGCAAGACAAAGAAGGACTCTACACTACTTCCTTTGACCAGTAAATTTCCATGATAGACAAAGATCATGACTTCTAGGGATTAACATAGCAGGTTTTATTAGGCAGTTCAATTTTTCATTTCAGTTTCACTTGCCAAAACCAAAAAACACAATAGATAGAGCAAAGTGAAAGGTGAGATGTTTGAACATCATTTAGTGGTATAAAGCTGCTGTCAAGATCCTCTTGTTGATAACTAAATTGTATTGTTACTGTCAAGAAGAAGGTGGTTATGGAAAAGGTGTCTGTGCCCTGAACAGGAGAGGAAACTTAGTGTGACAAAAGCTTTGTTCCCCACTGGGAGTAGAGGTGGGCCCTTCAAAAGAATTTGTCATGAGCAAGAAAGGCTGTCGTGCTCATACCGAGCACTTTTCTGCAACCAGAGTACCACTTGTCCTAAAATGAGAGATGATCTTTCATATAGGTGTGTGGTATTATTCAGTAGATATCCTTCTGTAGAACAGGTGAAATTTTAAGACTTAGATTACAATGAAACAGACGAGTCAGAACAGCATAGGAGAGAACATGATACCATTTTTTTGTGCATGGCATCAACCACACATATATGACAATCTTTCCCTGATTTTTGTTGACTTACTTTCTGCAGTCCTTAGAGACTAATAATACCTTCTCTACTCCTGATTTTGCTGTCGAAAAAAACAAGTAATCCATCAGATTAAAAAACCCACAGTCCTACCTAGCACTGACCAGTTTCATTAGATTTGGTTTTTGACTGCAAGGTCAAATATTCATTTGACATATGCTCTCCTTGATATACCTCTTCAGTCCAGCAGGCAGTGTGGCAAAGCTGACACTTCTGCAGCTATGCTGTTTCTAAATAAAAGACATCAGTCTCTACTGGCATCCTCTAATAACATTAAACTTATTTTTTTAAAATTACATTATGTAGATTTTATAGAGAGAGTTTTGCATTTACTCTGTGAATAAGTAAATGTTCCTTCTTCTAGTAATGATTTCCTAATTCTATTTTATATCTCATTGTGAGCAATTACTGTATCAATGAAAACGATTGCATGCCTTTGTGCTTGATATTCTCTTAGCCTGTTTTTGCACACTGACTGCTATTATACTTCCTTTTTTTTTCTCACACCCTGTTGTGAGCCTGTACCTTGCATCAGCACCAAATTAGTAGAACACATTTTCAATTGACAAAAGATTTGGATGTGTACATTTGTTTTGTGATTTAGTATGGCAGTATATTAGGTGAAAAGCTTATGCAAGCATGTGCCCTTGAGAGCTTTAGTTTAATTCTAGATGGTGCTGAGCGCGTCAGAAATTTCAGCCATGGACATCACTATCAGAAATCCGTTTCCAAGGACATACTTAGTTCTGGAACATATCCAGACCTTAAATGCAAGGTTTAGCATGTTAATAGGTATAGACTGACAATCTGTAAACATAAGATCTGGGGAATTATTCCTAGATCCTAACTCCTTTATGTTTACATATCCATAAATTACTCTGGAGAAGAGAGGCAGAAATGATGGTTACATCCTCTTTTTTTGCTGTCTTGCTTTGCATACGTAATGCAAACACATTTTGAGCTTCTGCTAGTCTAAAGAGGCATATTGGAGTTGTGCATAATCAAACATACTTAACTGAGAAAGAATACTGAATTTGGGGAGGGTTACAGTGGAAGACCAGTGGTAGGTTAGAACTGGTAGTGCTGGTGTTACGGGTCAGACAACAGGACCTGTTCTTGTGGTAGCCTAATGTAAAAAATGTACTAGTAGGGTGGAAAGTGCTGATCTGTGGGTGAGTGGGCTTAACAAAAGGGGAAGGAAAGGAGGGGGGTTGGTGAGTGTTGGCCTCTGATAAAGGACTTAACCTTTGTATAAATTTATGCTGGCAATAGAAAGATAGGGAGGTGTGGGATAGCAGTAGAAAGGATTTCATAGCAGTTATTGTAGCTTCTCTCTAGCTTTGATGCCAACACGTTTTCCCTAAAAGCTGAATAGCCTCATTTCTAGGGGTGGCAAGTATCCCCCCCCTGCTTTTGTGGGAGCAATTCTTTGACCCTCTATAGAGCTTATTTCTATTTCCTTCTAAAATACATCTTTTAAATGTTCTTTCCTTGCAAAATTCTATTTAAAGATTTCTAAAAAATGTTTAAATCTTTGCTTCTGTCCTTCCACTTGTAACTTTTATATTAACTTCCTCTCTGTGCTACATCATTTCCTTTTTCACGCTAGCCAATGAGGACCACTGGCCAAAGGTATGTAAGATCATTTTTCCTTTTTTTTTTCTTTTTTTTTTTTTTTTTGTGTTCCCTGTTGTTAATATGTAGGTCGTCCACCTAAATACAACACGGTGCTGGGGTTCGGGGCTTTGACCCCCACGTCCCCTCTGTCCAGTTATCCTGACTCCCCTGAAAATGAAAAGACAGAGACCACATTTACTTTCCCCGCAGCTGTTCAGCCTGTGTCCCTGCCTAGCCCCAGCTCCACAGACGTAAGTAACTCTTGGGGAGGGGGTCACTTTTAGAAAGATACTCAGAAACAGCAACAAGGAAAATCATTGCAGATTTTGTTTCTTTAGTCTCACTCATCATTTGTCCTGATTCAGTGCAGTGAAACTGTCCAGCGTTTTTTTTAACACCCTTCCTTTTTCCTCCTGTACCTATGTTCTTATCCTGTAAGGATTTTATTTAGAACTCCTTCAGTGGATTGAAACATTGGGAGGCACCAGGCATGCTAGATGAGCTCATTTCCTTTGTACAGTGTCTGAGATCTTGTCTGACTGAATTGAATCTGTCATCCATGAAAAAGGGGGAAGGGGCGAATGAAAAGTATTACTTATAGACCATAATAACAAAAAGTTGGGGTGCTTTTGTAATGAGAGAAAGAAGGAAACCACTTGAATAGCCCAGGACAGCCAGAAGGAGCGTTCACAGCACTCACTGCTGGTGTACTGACCTCGCTAAATACATCACCCCTGCGGTCAGATCACAAAATCTGTCTTGAGTGAAACCTAGTCATTTTGTTATAATTCATGAAGAACTGAGTGTCCTTAATTTAAGTTATTTCAAATATAAGATTTGCTACCCAAAGCACAACTATCTTAAATTGCTGAGGACTATCCAGTTATTTCATTGTTTCTATTTCTTGCAAAAACAAGATGAAAAAAAAATAAAAGTCATGCATAAACTGTAGAAGAAAAACAGTGTGGGAAGAATTGGACTGAGGGGCTGTGTAGGTCCAAAATGACATAATGAAGGGAATGTACACTATGGTTTGTTTGAAAGTGTACTGTGACTATTCAGTAAGGGTGAAACAATTAATTGCACCAAAATTCTCTGGAGTTGTAGTGTACTTCCAGTAAAGTGCATTTTAATGACTAGTACTCATTGGGCACAGTTTAAAAATAAAACTATGCTTGCTTATTTCTTCATACCAGTGCTGCAAGCTCCTTCTGCCATCTGAGTCACAGCAGTCTCTTTTTTTAAAAAAAAAAAACATATTATGACATATAATTGAGGCCCAACTATTTGAAATGGGCTTTAAGGAAGAGTTGGGCCACTTTATTTTCATCTATGCAATTGCACCACTGTAAGTACATAGGCTGAGAGACCAGCTCTACTGGCCATATATATTAGGGAATAGAAGCCACCTTCTTGCCTCTGAAATGTATTTGTTCTGCAGAGGTAACGGGAATAGAAATAGTACAAGTGTGTCTGAGTCACTGAAATAAACAGATGCAATTCTGGTACCCAGGGAATATGTATGTGAAATTAAAAGGTTCTCTTTTATACAGTCACTTTTGAGAGCAGAATAGCACTTGACTGTAAAAACCATTTCCTGACAGTCGAATGAATGAATGGGACTGTGGAACAGCCCCTCAGGGAGAAGGTGGGACAGCTCCATCTCTGGGGACTTTTAAAAGTTAGCAGTACAAACAACTAGCAAACATTTTTTACATCCAGAGAAAGACTGGATAGTGTGGTGGATAGTGTGGTGGGGGGATTTTCCATCTCGGACTCGTATGCGTATGCTGCCGAGCCTTTTCCCGCTGTGTGAGAACTCTCAAATCAGTATGTTGAGTTGCTGCCCTGTTTTCTGCAGTGCCTGGTGGCAGCAGGCTGAATCAAGAATAATGAATTTCTGTAGCATTCAAATCTAGTTCTGAATGCCCTGAACTTTCTGAATTTGAATAGTATTTAGGCCTAGGTTCTGGATTGCTTTACTATTCATTAATTAATGGAAATAGAAGTACCTTCAAAGAGACAGTGGAAGATTACACAGAGAGTGATTAACATTCTCTCTTACCTGAGCATATTATAATATGGCACTGTAGCACTCTTTCTCCTTTAGAATCTTATATAAATCTCCTTTAACATGTTTCCAGACAAGTCATTTAGTTTATACATATGCAACAACACTAACATTTTTGTGGGTTTAATTTTTTGAAAGAATTTTATCCCAAAGTCCCATTCAATGCATATTCGCCATCAGTTGGGCTAATTTGGTAGACTTTTCAGAAATACTTGGTATTGAATTCCATATACATGTTAGCACATGACGTGAGTATAAAGTAAAGGGTCTCTTTATTCGAGATAGGACAGAAAATGTCTATAGTTACAGCCTCCAGCTTTTGGGGACTTAAAAATGAAAGCATAACAAGTGCATGCCTAAGTAAAAAGCTATTTCAGAAGTTTCAGTTAAAACAATTGAGCAGTTCCTCAGACAGATACAGAAGAAAACTGCAGTTTTGCCCATCTTTAAAATATTTTTGCATGAATTTGCTCAAATGGTCTAATTCCTATAGGCTTTAGAATAGAAATTTGGTATTTTGCACTTGAATGCCAAATTAAATCTTTGTCTTTAGCCAACCTATGAAAATTACAAATCATGCCAAGCACTTGGTACTGGGCACCATGGCCCAGAATGTCCACCTTGTCTTTCTCCTCAGTTGTCGTTCTCTGGATGACAGGGATACGTTTTGAAGGGAGGATGAAGCAGGAACTTGAGATGGGATTGGTTGTAAGGATGGAGGGGTAGAAGCAGGAATAGATCTTGGGAAAAGGAAGGAAGTAATGTGGTAGATGGAGCAAAACTTCTCTCTTTTTTATCTTTTTTTTTTTTTTTTTCTTTTTTCCTATTTGGCAATTGGCTGTGAACCACTTGGTTATGTGTGATTCTCCCCCGTGCAGTAGTGGCATATTCACCTGGAAGATAGCAATTCCCTTTCACAGTCAATTACTCAGCAGTAAGAACAGTGCAAAAATCTCTATATTCTAGTGATGGTTCAAGTCTGTCACTCATGAAATGTCACTCATTTAATTCTTCACTTAACACTGAGGAACTCTTTGGTGTTAAAGGATGAAATAATACCATAACTCAGCTCTCAATGGTCTCGGGGATCTTTGGGATCAGACCCAAAACATGGCACTGAAAATTCACTAAAGGTTGATCCTTTACAAAACAGACTAGATATTAGGAAGAAGTTCTTCACTGTGAGGGTGGTCAGACACTGGAACAGGTTGCCCAGAGAAGCTGTGGCTGCTCCTCCCTGGAAGTGTTCAAGGTCAGGCTGGATGAGGCTTTGAGCAACCTGGTCTAGTGGAAGGTGTCCCTGCTGATGGCAGGGGGGTTGGAACTGGATCAGCTTTAAGGTCCCTTCCAACCCAAACCATTCTATGGTACTATGACATCAGTGCTAGTGCTGGGAATTAAGAGAAGAACAGCCCTCCCTTCAAAGAAAGGCCTCATCAGCAATAGTGATGGAGAGTAGAAACCCGAGCAGATTGCTTGTGTGTCATTCTTCTAATATGTTTAATATTTTATCTGCAGTAGAGATTAGTGTAATTTTTCTTGCCTGGCAACTTAATGTGTGAGTGTGCAGCCAAGTCTGCTCTCCCTCCAAATCAATAGGCCTTACTCATGCATGTGAAAAGACTGTACAGGTCAAAATGAAACTGCCCACGTTGATATTTCATACGGGGGGAGTGTCTACATGCAGTTTGACTCAACACACACATCTTAAGATCTGGTGTGTGTGAAACTTTAACTGAAGTCAGTGAGAAGTGTGTATTTCGGTCTCCAGGTGTGGCCTTGAATTTGTCAAGTTGCCAGGACAGCCCACAGGCAGTGAGAGAAGAGGGCATGAGACGGGAGTAACAGGAGGAGAGAGACAGAAGAAAAAGTGACAAAAATCAGACCTACCTTTCTGGGGAGTTAATAGCTGTAGAAAAAAATTCTCTCTGATGGTGATGCAATAGTAACTAAGCCTAGTTTTTTTAAGAGATGCTGCCAGTAATGTTTTCAATTCTTTCTTCAAAAAAAACCCCCTTAGTTAGAAAATCTGTCTTGGTATTCCCTCATCCTGGCTCTCAGCCTACGTTAGTGATGAAACATAAACCACTCTCTATCGAGAATGAGAAAATTTTGAGTCACAGCTTTTTTTGTGCAATTTGAGGTAACCTAAGTGAAGTAAAAAAAAAATTGTCTCAGAACATAATTCGTTCTGTTCTGTTTCATTTACAAGCACAACACCTTTTCCTTCCAGTTTCATTTTTAAAGGTGACCTAAATATTTGACAGCGTTCTTTTAAGTCACTCAAATGGGGTTTCTTACACACTGTTACTGGCAAGAGACAGCCTTATCAGCATTCCTGAAGTGGAGTTGTGCTTACATCCAGAAATGAGAAGGGTTAAGAAAGTGGGTAGCTCATCATTTTAGGAAAAAAAAACCCAAAAAAAAGCAGGGTAAAGGGGAACCTTAAAGAAGAGAGGCTGTGGGGTAGCAGTTGTTAAGAGAAGCTCTGGTGATAAGCGTTTGCTGTTAATATTTTGCCTTGGGAGAACAGTGGGAGTGTTTGGGAGACAGGTGTCAGTGTTTCTGACATCCTGCTCGGTTTTCCTGTTTCACATCCTAAAAAGGGCTCGATCATTTGGAATACCCTCAGAAATAGTTCGTGCTGTAAACTTTGCATTCAACTGGGATGTAGATGCCAAAGGTCAAAGTTCACTTTTTGCCTTCTCTCTCTCTCTCTCTCTCTCTCTCTCACCCACACCCCTTCCCCTCAATTTTATAGGGCGATATCCATGAGGATTTTTGCAGTGTTTGCAGAAAAAGTGGACAGTTGCTGATGTGTGACACATGTTCACGTGTTTATCACCTGGACTGTCTGGACCCACCTCTGAAAACCATTCCCAAGGGCATGTGGATCTGTCCCAAGTGTCAAGACCAGGTATTGTTTTGCAGACAGGGAGAGTTACATACAGTGCACTGTAAAGATTTTTCCCATGTTAAAGAAAATAACCAGATAACTTGTTTTATTTAGATCAAGGTAGCCTGACACTGAGCAAATCTATTTGATCTGTAATAAGGCATGTGTGAATTTGATCAAATTACCTCCATTGGAATGCATGCAAATACAAAACTGTGAGGTCTTGCTCCCACATTTGGGGTCTTTATTTGTTACCCTTGTGTTTTTATTATTTTTGTGGACCAAAGGACACAAACTTTTGGGAAAGGTTCTCTATGACCCACAGAAACTTTGCTGTTCATCTTAAGCTCGTTATTTCTTCGAAAGTTATTAGTATATTCTTCTGGACAAATAAATAAAACATTTGCACAAGCCTATCTCAATAGGTAGTGCAAATATAAGCCCCTGTTTGCTCATATAAATCAAACATCAGAGAGGTTGTCTGCAGTGATCTCTTTAATAATATCATCCAGCATCAGGATAATGAGGTTAGGTGAACAGTTTGGTGTCGTTCTTCCTTCCAGACCCCTTTCTGAAAGTACACCAATTGAAGTGAATTGATTATATTTTCATATTTTGTTTATAATTGCATTGACATTGCAAGACAAAGAAGTAAACTATTGTATTGCTAACCCTTACATTGAACTCCAGAAGTTGCAAAGGATTGCTGTTAATCAGCAGCCTGATTCCCTCCTCTTCATATTTCTGTGATAGATTCCCATAAAATTATGGGGGGCAAATCTGAGTTATTTCACTATAAGGTGACCAAGTCCTCTATCTTCTAATACACCACTCTGATTCACTTATTAAAAATATGTGTCTTTCCTCTCAAAATAATTTATTAGGAAGGAGTATGTGGGAAACATCTGATAGACATAAATGGTGCTTTGTCATACCCTTATCAAGAGAGTTTGACAACTCTACTGAGATGATTCTGATAAGGAGATGGGATGGTTTCGTGTTCTATTCTAGCCAGGAAGTGTGCTGTTTGATTGTATGGTGTGGAGACTGCTCTGTACCATGAAAGCTTTTCCCCCAGAACAAGTAAGATCAGCAATTTGTCTGAACCATGAAATAATGTTTATGTCTCCTGGCAAGTTTGAGTTCAGATATATTATATTTTCATACCTCTTTTAAGTTGTTAGGTTTCATTAGTAGACTTTATTTGTGGCCACACAAGAAAATGCTGACATTTGTAAGAGACAAGCCTGCTTTCTGGGAGCCACAATACAGTTGTGAATAATTCCCTCTGTTAAATCTCAGAACAGGTCTGCAAAGTTCCATGTTAACAGGGCTAAGACTAATGATATCCATAAAAGAAAATCATCAATCATTCCTTTTCCCCTTTTTGCTTTCTTAGAGTTAGTTCTGTACCAGCTAAATCTCTAAACATTTTTCTTTCAGATGCTAAAGAAGGAAGAAGCAATCCCATGGCCAGGAACTTTAGCAATTGTTCATTCATATATTGCATATAAAGCAGGTAGGAAAATGGAGAACAACACTTTTGTTTCACTTTTAACAATGGAAGATGTTATTTTGAGAATGGGATTGAATGGTACTTCCTTTACAAAAGGAAATTAAAGGGGAAGAACCTTAATCAGTAGTGAAGTGAAAATAGCAGCCTAAATATTATTAAGGCTTCTGTGATGCTTGTGTATGTAGGTATTGTGTGTGATTTAGTGCACAACTTGTTGAATTGATTTTAAACTCAATTACTATCTTTACATGAAGCAGTTTAGAGCCTCTATCCACTGCTATAACAGGAACATTTTAAATATTCTGATTAATATTTTGTTTTGCAGCAAAAGAAGAGGAAAAACAGAAACTACTTAAATGGAGTTCAGATTTAAAACAGGAAAGAGAACAACTAGAGCAGAAGGTCAAACAGCTCAGCAATTCTATAACGGTGAGTATTGCCCTCCCAAATAACTCTGCACCTCTGTTCTGGTGCCAGAATGCAGAGAGAGAACTGTAGGGTGAGTCCATGGACCAGACCTGTCTTCCACTGCATTTACTGAGAATTTAGTGAGCACTTTCATTTGCTTTTTAGAACTTTGG
>NW_010287233.1:44867-55656 GCF_000700745.2 Antrostomus carolinensis
GTCACTTATACATGATCCATGCTCAGCATATACTGTAGACATACAGTGACCTATAATATCAGCAGGGGACAAACATGACCCAGAGCATTATTGTCTGTGGGCAGTAGATTAAGTCAAATTCTCCAGTGGCTCACTTAAATAAGAATGGTTGGGCCTCTGTCTGTAATTAGCGTTACAGTCTTGGTGCACTTTCCAGACCTTCCTAATACAAAAGTGACCGTTTACCCATGACTGGCTCTTGGGCTCCTGACATCTTGCCTTGGCAGTCGGCAGCTGGACACTGTGCCTGCCTTTGGATAATATTAATTGGACAATGTCATACTCCTAACCAGAAACTGTAGTTTCCACCTTAGGTTATCACAGTAATTGGAGCATACATATTAATTTACTCTCTCTTCTCACCTTAAGATGCAAATCAGGCTCTCGAGTTGCTTGTTGTAAAGTTTGAGCCCTAGTCAGTATCACAGAATGAAAAATACTGCAGGCTCTTAGGTGACAGCATCTGTAAGGCTGGATACATAAGGACAGACTTTTCAAATACAGATGCACTTTCTGATCTGCCTGTCTTTACCTGTTGGAACAAAAGTAAGTGTCCCATGTTTAAAGACCCCCACATGCTGATGATACAAGGAACACAATTGTGAGCAAACGGGTGGTGAGAGGTGCTGGTTAGCAGTTCTGGAGGCTGTCATCTGCTGGTTAGTGGTAGCTGGGCATAACCTGAGCAGCACTAGAGCACTAACACTGTTTCTCAGTGATGTACCCAGGCAGATGCAAGCCCTTAACATGAGGGATTGACAGTAGGTAAGGAGAATGGTTTATTTTCTATGATTGGAACTGTCCAAAAAAGAGCCATCAGATCTAAATTTTGTGGTGGTGTTATGATGCCACGAGCTGCGTGTGAAAACACACAGTAAAGCTGAAACCAACAGTGTCTGGAGATCAGTGTGGGTAAAAGGTTTAAAAAATGTACATCTTCATGTAAGAACCTGAATGTTACAGACATAGTCTCCACCTTTTTGAGAGTTTCAGGTATAGATATAAGCAGTTTTTCACCCCTGAAACATCATTTGTGCACTTTCTTTAACTCTTAACTGATGAGCTAGCTAGGTTTCTAGCACTTCTAAGAGAAAGTAAGTGGCTACAAAATAAGATTTTCAAGTGAAGAAGGTCTTGTTTTTCTTTTCAAGTGCCCCTTTATTTATTGAGAGGAGGAAGTGATGTTCCTGCTAAAATGTATGTGAAAGCAAAGGCTGTATCCCATTAGCAGCGTGCACACACGCTGTCAGCACTCAGCTGCAGTAGGATGCCTGAGTTTGCAGATCTGAGCTAAAGAAATTTCAGCAATGCAATACTAACAGAAAAATAATAAGAACAGATAGTTGGAAGTTTCAGAAGGAACACAAAAGGATGGAGCTGTCTGTCTGGATTTGCAAAGCACCTTGGGATGAAAGGGGGCCATACCAGGTGACAGCTACGTACTGGCAATTTAATTCCTCAGCCTGCAAATACCAATTCTCCTGTGAACACAGCCCTGAGATTCTTTTTCTTCTAGGGTGGGAAAGTGAAACTGTAGCTGCAGTCTTTTCTGTGTACTTCCATTGAGATCTGTGCATATCATATTCCTTCTCTTAACCTCCTTTCATTCATAAGCTTGATCTTATTACTGCTTTTCTGTTTTTGCTGCAGAAATGCATGGAAATGAAGAACACCATCCTTGCAAAACAGAAGGAGATGCACAGCTCCTTGGAGAAGGTAAAACAGCTGATCCGCCTCATCCAAGGCATCGACCTTTCGAAACCCATAAACTCTGAGGTCAATTCAGTAGCCATCTCCAACGGCATGGACTCCACTAACAATACTAATGCTGCCACCTCCACCTTAGCCCCTTCCCCTTCCCAGAGCTGCATGGTGAACTGTAACAAGGGCGATGAGACTAAATAACACAGTGAAGTTAAGAAGGAGCCAAGGGAGGTGGCGGCGAGGAGGAAAAGCAAAACAATAAAACTCTAGAAAAGCAAAAACGGATTTCTTCTGGAAAGTGCAGAATTCTTTAGTTCTTTGGTTCCAGAGAGAGCGTGAAGATGCTTGTGCCAGGCGGCACCGGAGTTTGCCAATTGATCCTTCTTATTCTGTGTGTACATGCAAAGTTTGGATCATGTTACATGAATAGTGCCAGCTGGGGGTTCTTTGCCAGCACCATGCCAAGTGAAATAATATATTTACTCTCTCTATATTTTACACCAGTGTGTGCCTGCAGCAGCCGCCACAGCCACTATAGGTTTGTTTTATTTTTGTTTTGGGGTGAGGAGCAGGGATGAGGGGGGAGAGCAGGTTTCAAATCCTTATTTGCAGAACAGTTTGTTTAGCTAGGGGAAAACAAAAACAAGTCCAAAGAGCCTGTGGGCTTTTCCTGTTTCTAAACTCTCAGTACTATTAAACCAAAAAAAAAAACAAAAACAAAAACAAAACAGAAATATAAATTATCAAATCCCAGTGCCCAGAAGGGACAAGTCTATCAAATAAGCAGTATTTACTATTGTTTAGACAGGAGATGTACAAAAGGAAAGGAGATGGACTTTTCACTGAGTAACCAGCACATGTACAGGCTGAGAGGATCTACTGTCCCAACAGCTTTGGGTTAATTCTGTTTCTTCACATTAAACAACAGACATGCTTTGCAGAATTGGTTTGGGTCCTCACACTCATCCAGAAAGCCTGTGTTGGGAATGGGAAAATGGAGGGCCAGAATCCAGGGTCAGCTTGGAGCATTGGACGGAGGTGTCCCAAGAGAAAATGTGCATCGATTACTTGAAAACGAGATTCCAACCCTTTTCTATATTTATAAACAACAAAGGTATCTTGAACAAAGTAGCACATGACCCAGATGTGTGAACTGAACAGAGAAATGTCCTTTTCTTTCACTTCCTTTCTCTTCTTTTGGTAACAAGAACTAAATAAGGAATAGAAAAGCTGTTTTTCAGGCTGACAGTCTAATTAAAGAGGTAGATGGGACCTTGCATGGTATAGATTAGAAGTAATAGTGTCAGTGAGATACAGTGAGTCTTTGTGAGTCCTTGTGTCATCGTTTTGGGCACTGTTTTTTTATGCAAGGGCAAAATCTTTGTATCTGGGGGAAAAAAAAAATACAACTTTTTTAAATTAAAAAGGAAAATAAAAGATATTGAGGTCTTCCTAGTGTTACTTAAAATAAGATCAAGGTAAGAAACATTGTAAAAAAAAATTACAAAAGTGCTATTTGTTTCCTAAACAAGTGATTTCTATTAAAAAGGTGTCAGAACTGGAGAAAACGCTGTGTACTTAGAATTTTTTAACACAGACTTTGCTTATTTATGATGACATTCTGCTGTGTTTGTGTTTTAAAATCCAATGGGACAGTTTCCATAGATTATACCGTAAATGCTACTGGCTAAACTCGAAAGAAAATCAAATCCTACAGTGCTGGATCTCACCCCAGCTGGGGGATCTGCCAGGCTTGTCTCTGCTGTTACCCTATCTCCTCCGTTCTGTCACGTGTTTGTGAGCCAGGGAAAAGCAGTTGGCAGCACACTTGTTTCAGGCTTTTATAGTTTCTAGATATGGACTGATTAGAGCTTGAGAATGAAAGACAGGGAGTTGGTTGGACTGAAATCACCTCCTGTTATATCCTCTCATTTAAGCAGTTCATTGCTTACGCATCATCTTTTCACTCTGGATAGCAAAGCTTGCCTTGTGCTTCCTGGTACGGTGGGATCTGGCTCAGTTTAGAGCACTGGATCTAGTCACTGAGGGTTGTGTCCCACAGCTGCCTATTTTCACTACTGCATGTAAACACTTGGGCCAGCCCCGTTTCCACTGGAAGTACTGGGAAAACTCCCTTTGCTTCCAGCGGGAGCAGAGTTGAGCCACTAGTCACACGATGTGAGGCAGAGTCCCTGGTGTGGTGCCCTTGAGAGGGAGCGGTGGGTGGCAAGGCAGAGCTGCTCAGCTGTTTCTAGTGGGAGAGAGAAAAGCTTTGGATTTCAGGGATGCAGATCTGAGTGAGAAGAAGTGAATACTTCAGACACTACATAGCCTGAGAGAGTCTCTTTGCTGCCACAGCCAAGTGTGCTTCTGCAGGGTTCTCGGGAGTTGTTTTCTTCCCTCTCCTTTAGGTTGCCCTTCTGCCCTTTAAGGACTTTTGTTCCTTCTGTAGGAGTGTGCACTATTTTCAGCTCTGAGCTCAGAATTGATATCCCGAGTTCTCACATTTGTCTGTAGTCGGGAAAGTGACTCTTAGGTGCACTTCTCAGCTGAACCTGTGATAACCTTGACTCTGTCTTTTGATGTTCGAGTTCTGCTCTGGAACTAGCGGAGCTGGAAGGATCTGTTAGCACGAGTGGCAGGGAGACAGCTAGGCAGACAACGTCAAAATTGATCAAACTAAAAATGTCCTTGTGTCAAGCCAGTTACCAGTGGGGGTCGTTGCCATAGGGCAGCACTGGGCCAGCAACCCATAGCATTTAAATGACAGACTCTGTATTTCAAGGAATGAAGAGAAAAAACCAAACTGAACATCAGCCTTCTTTCTTTAGCATGTGAGCCAGCAGCTAAGGAGCAGGTACTCAGGAGAAACTGCCTTTTTGGCCACATTGTTCTCTAGCTGGTCACTTGGGTAATTCTTAACATCACCTTCTGAAGCATTGAGTACGTTCCTGGTAAGAGGCAGTCTCTAGGGACAGGTGTACTGAGTCTTCATGGCTCTCCTGTTCTTCTTCCTCGTGTTATCTTCCGAGCTCTCTCGGAAGCACTGCACTATTTGTGGGTAGGAAGCTACGCCTGAAGACTTGATAGTCCTTCTGTTTTCTTTGCCAGTTCACCCACGAGGGGATGGAAATGAAATTTCACCGGTAGCCGTATTTAAATGTGAGCGCAGTTAACCCACCAGGAGATGTGAGATCGGCTGTTACTGCTTTTCTGAGGCATCTGCTTGCCTCCAGAATCCATGTAGAGAAGTATAGACTTTTATGTCCCTTTTGTTACAGCACTTGTGTTCCAGACTGTAAAAGGATGCCTTTAGTTAATCATTACCTGGCAGAGAAATGATCTTAACTTAGACTTCTTGATGCTGTCAGATAGTTTTCTCCCTCTCTTGCTGATCCTGTCTGGATCCTTTCCCTCCTGGCTCTGCAGCGGTATCTGTCAATAGGCAAGGAGCATTCCCAGGGCTGCACTCACACTGGCAATGATGCTGCTACATTGACACAAGTAAATTGGGGTTATCTCTGCCCAATTAGCAACCATAGGGTGGAAGGGGAATTGGTATTTGCTAAATACAAAGGAAAATGTCTTTTTTTCTGGCTGCTCTGAGGTTCCAGTCAAGGGAGAAATTTAAACTCTTTGACAGCTTAAAGCTCAAGCTTGTCTTCTGGGTTTGGATTGGGGTTTTTTTTTTCCCTCACATAATATTTGAGAGAGAGTGACTTTGTACTAAAACTTCTGCTCTTTGGGAAGCTGTTATAATGACTCAAGTTTTGTATTTCCAAACCACCATCAAGATATTAACTAATTCTTATGTCATTGCTTGTCATTGGTGGGAAATAAGTGGCTTTTAAATCTCTGTTATGAAGGAAGAGATGAGACCACAGAGGAAACTCGTATCAGAGACAGTCCTGGCTCTCAGCCCAGTGCTAAGGGCTTTGAGAAGTCAACCCTGCTTCTTTGCTCAGAAATAGAGGAAGTTTTGCAGAAGTCGCTTTTTCCCTTCTCCTTGCAATCCAAACAGCTGGAAAGGTGGGTTGTGGTCAGAGTGGGAACGTGAGCCTGTGACCTGGCTGGAAGAATTAGTGTTGTCATGAGTATTCTCATTATCTTTGTTGGTTTTAGCGCTGTACAAAACACGCTCATAGAATCACAGAGTGGTTTGGGTTGGAAGGCACCTTAAAGCTCATCCAGTTCCAACCCCCCTGCCATCAGCAGGGACACCTTCCACTAGACCAGGTTGCTCAAAGCCTCATCCAACCTGGCCTTCAACACTGCCAGGGAGGGGGCATCCACAACTTCCTTGGGCAACCTGGGCCAGTGTCTCACCACCCTCACAGTGAAGAACTTCTTCCTAATATCTAATCTAAACCTCCCCTCTTTCAGTTTAAACCCATTTCCCCTTGTTTTGTCATTGCTCAAGGCAACACTTGTGCCAGGTAGGGTGAGTAGCACAGGTGATGCTTTGAGGGCATCGCTACCCAGGAGTTACCATGTTGGTAGGATGAACTAATGGTTTGCATGAGCAAAATCAGGGCTTTGCTCTTTCTTGCAAGCAAGTTTTCTGTCAGTGGGGATATGAATTAAAAGCCGCTAACTTAGAAATTAAAAGAGGTGATAATTTTATGGGCAGATCTGTTGGTTTTGTTGTTGGGAGGAAAAACAATATTGTATTTTATCCTTCCTAGCTGACCAGGCTTAAGAAAGCAAATCTGTATTCCAGCTGTCTAGATATATGAACCCTAATTCTGACCTCCTTGGCTTCAAATCATCTTCTTCCCCGTACTGTTGCAGAGACAGCCCTGAAAAGCAGCTCGATCAGCATTCAGGAGAACCCAGAGTGAAATCTCCTTCTTAGCCCCACCAAGCTGTGGCAGCCCCACGATAGAGGGAGTAAACATTTCCTTCCCGTGTGGATACAATGGAAAATGTTAGTGAATTTGCAGTGCACATGGTTCTTTTTTCTTTTTCTTTTTTTTTTTTTCCCCAGCTGGGTCGCACTCTGCCCTCTTTGCTTCTGGAGCACTCATGGTGAAGACATGTTTTTAATGAAACATGTTTTTAAAATCTCATATTCAGATGTCAAACCAAAATTCACCCTTTTTTTTCCTTGAGGGCCTCTCTCAGTGAGCTGCTCAGATAGATAACCACTGAAATACCGATATTACACACTTCTTTGTGGACCACGCCCCTGTGGGCAGAATTTGTTGTGTCTTTTCAGAACTGTTTTCACCCATCTTCACCTCCATTTGTCCTCCCTTGGGATTCTGAAGATCCAGGGCAAGTTCAGCCTTGCTGGGTTACTGCAGAGAGTTTTCTGACGAGTGTGTAGAAACTCTTCAGAAGCGTCAGGAACCTGGAGAAAGAGGAAGATGTTTTGTCGTGCAGCTAATTCATTTGGCGCTTTGGCTTTGCCTGGCCAACAAACTACCTCAGCAAAGGCCGTTCCCAAGCACCACATGGATTCTGTAGTTTCTGGCTTTCCATTCAGAAGGCAAAAGGTCTCCAAAGAACCCTTCCAACAGCCAGCTAGGTACCGGCCTCTGAGGGCGTGCGAGCGAGCCTCGCAGCAACACGCTGTTGGATCCTTGTTTTCAGTGGTCAGACCTGAGAGCCAGGGAAAGCCCTGAAAATCAGGTGGGATCAGGAAAAACACAAGAGCTGCAGACATCTTTGTCTCCAGGTTATTGCCATCTTACTCACATCCTTCTTTTAAGCCTCAGTCCTGTTTGTAACACCTACAGAATGGAATGTAATACTTGAAAAATAATGACTCTCTCTGTCCTTTAGCTCCTGTTTCCCCCATGTTTATCTTTTATCTGGGACGAGAACTTTCTGCATCATTGTGTCTTGTATAGGCTGAGCACATAGTTGAAACTTGCCAATAAAGAGAATTATTTATACCATGCACTGGTAAGCTTGGTAATTATAGACCCATGAAAAGACAAAACACCTCTCCTAGAGGTTAATTTAAGATGTGGGCTTGTTTCAGAAAACCAAGACCTTACCTGTGTGAGGGTCTGTATCACTGAAGTACCTGAGTAGTGGATGGGAAAGAGGCTCACCAGGAGCATCGGCGCTGTGAAAATCACTGCGCTGCGCCCGAGCCTGTTGCATGAGAATGGTCGGACCAGGGCTTCCCATCTCCCCTGGGCAGAGCTGGGTGCTGCAGGGACAAAGGAACGGACAGAAGCCTCTTTTGAGAAGCAAGGGCAGTGAGAAGGGGTACAGGGCTGGAGATGGGAAAGGAGGAAGAGAAGCAGGAGGAGCAAAAGAAGATTACTTGGGGTAAAGCAGCAGAGAGAAGAAACAAAGAGAAGAGAAGGAGGGAAGGTGAGGGTAGGAAAAATCCAGGGCTCTGTTGTGAGGAGACAGATATTCCTGCAGTTACAGAGTTTGAAACTACCATGGAAAGACTAGAACAAAAAGGGTCTCTCTCCTGCCTCGATTTCTGACTTGGGTCGATCTGTATCCAAAGGGACCAAGTGAGGGGGGAGAAAAACGCTTCTCAGCTGCAGGTGAGGAAGGAAGTGGGCACTAAGTCATCCCGATGCTGGGCTTCTGCAGACGACTCATCCCATCCTGCTCAGAGCCTTGTTGGACTTCTGTGCTGTGATGTGGGACAAGGCAGATCAAGCAGACCTTGGGGCAGCCAGAGCTTGCTCTAATCTGGGCTGAATTAATTAAAAATTTCCCTGGCTAGAAGTATTCCTGGGACCAGGCAAAGCTTCAGCTCAACTGTGTGGTTGCACCGTCCTGATTTAAGCGTCACAATCAGCTTAGTTGAAACCAGGGTCAGCTTCCAGAGGTCCTGAGTGAGCAGAGATGATGCTGGGCGGGAGTCAGGTACTTCCCGGCCATCTCCTGGAGTATCTGTGCAAGGTTCCTGCTGCCTGGGCCATCACATCTGGCAGTTGTGTACCAAAGCCCCTCTGTGCAGCAATGCCTCCCTCTTCTCTTAGCATCTGGTTTATTTAGGGACACGTGTAACAAGGCAGCTCACCAGAGCAGCTAGCTGGGGCATGTGGCAAGTTTAACGTCACCCTTGAGGCGCAGAGCCTGGAGAGCCGTGCTGAGGGCTCTGTCAAGGCTACATGAAGCAGCAGCCCCTGGGGCACCTCCTGGGAGAAGGGCTGTCCCAGCTCTGGTGTGTTAGCAGGGTAGTGAGCTCTTGGTGTCTGTTCTTCTTCACTCTGTAGTATCCAAGCAGGTGTCAAATGCTTCAGAGAAACTCAGCGCAGTCCACATCTAGGAAGGAAGAAGTACTTAGGGGCACGTTTACTATCAGGAGCGCCTGGGGAACTCAAAAGCCTTGTAAGCTTGGCTCTGTCTGTCCTGGGTGGAGAGGTGGCACAGAAAGGCAGGAGCAGCGAGCAGTGTTGATCTGCTGACACCCAGCAGGCTTCACCACCTGCAGAATTTGCATCTTTTTTTTCTTTTTCCTAAATTTCCATTGGCAAATGTAGACCCCAACCCATTCCTTTTTGTCACCTGCCGCCTTTTATCTCTGTTGTTGGAAAAGAAATGAAGCGTTGTTGCCTCTGAGCTTCGAGAAAACCCTTTTCTTAATGAGGAACCAGAGCAGCCCTGGGGTTGTAGCTGAGGCAGCAGCTTACACAGGTGCAGCCCTGGCAGAACCCAACTCCCAGGGCTGTCTTCAGTGGCCACCCCTTCATTTTGGATCCCCAGCGCTGAGGGTTGGGACTCGTTATCCAGATCTATCAGGCAGGGCATGCCAAAAATGAGGGGAGGAGGGCACTTCATTTAAAAGAGAAAGGAAGAATCCCTCTGTGCCTCGTGTTCCCCTCCGGAAAGCGGGTACCGGCAGTTCTGGCACCACCAGAGCTGTTTTTTGTGGGCTGCAGGCGCTGCTGGAAGAAGAGGTTCAGTTGTGCTGGGCGCTGGGTGCGGCAGGAGGCTGCGTGTTTCTGCTCGTTCTGGGCTAACGTGGAATTTCTAATCATAGTCTCCTACGTTTCTTTAATTATCCCTGGCATCAAAACAATGCTTGACTCTAGAGCCAGGAGTAGCATCTCACCCGTCAGCTCTCCCTTCCAGAAGGTACGTTGTCTCTGAGTCACTCCTGATGCCATCTGTGACAGGCAGCCAAGACCCTCCTTACGGAGGATTTTTGCTGCCACAGAGACCCCTGAGGCTTGGACAGCTTCCCGGCAGCCCCACACAACCAGAGCCAACTGGGGGTCGTGCCCCATGGGCTGCTTCAAGTACAGCTGCAGGGCCCCCCCCTGCACCCTCTGACACTGGCTGAGGTGTCTTGGCCACCTCTCAGAGTCCCACAGAAGCAAAACACGGGTTGCTGTTGCAAACTCCATTAAGCAAAGATCATAGAATCACAGAATGGTTTGGGTTGGAAGGGACCTTTAAAGCTCATCCAGTTCCAACCCCCCTGCCAGGAGCAGGGACATCTTCAACCAGATCAGGTTGCTCAGAGCCCCGTCCAACATGACCTTGAATGTTTCCAGGGATGGGAAGCAAGCTTCCAAGATGAAGCAAGGTAAGCAGGAGGAGATGGCTAGGATGGCAAGTGCCAACCTGTTCAAGCTTCTGCGGTGGAAGGAAACAACTTCACTGTGTCAACAGCAGCGGAGCCCATGGTGGGGAGAACGGTGGTGAGCTGCTGCCTGCCCGGGGGGTCTGGTGCAGCAGCGGGGTGCCTTCCCACACGGTGTTTTGTCTTTTGGGGACTGACTGGCTCTCATCTGCAAACACTCACCGTGTCGCCCTCAGCTGAGGGCAGGTGGGTTGTGAAGGCAGCTCTGCTTGTGTAGAGAAAATAAATACTCAGGCCTCGATCACAGCTTCATGTTCCTGTGATTGTGCCGGCAGCATCTCACAGAACCCCTGATGCCACCACCCCACCTACGTGCCGTGCTTCATCCTGTCCCCCCACAGCGTTCAACCCAAGGCCAAGCTGTAAAGCAGGAGTCCTGACTTGGGGACAGGATGCTGAAGGGTGCCGTGTCCAAGCCCAGGTCCCTCCCCAGCCTGCCTGACTTTCTCCAGGTGCTTTTGGTGAACAGCCCCCAGT
>NW_010287233.1:55785-56050 GCF_000700745.2 Antrostomus carolinensis
CAGTGCCATTGTCCCCCTCCCTGCCCATCTCCCGTCCTCGCGGGCCCTGGTGTAAAATGTCCTTTGTGAGCAGTACCGCCCTGTTGTCACACAATCACATCACGAGAACACCGACTCGTCAGCTGGTTTGAGATTATTTTTTTTTTTAAATATCTCTATTTTTTTTAGCTCATAGTGACCTGCAGTCTCTTTGCTGCCTTCAAGTCCCTTGTGGTTTCAGTTTTGGTACAAATGTGTTTAGATTTTAGCAAATTAAAGTTGGGGG
>NW_010287233.1:56157-57455 GCF_000700745.2 Antrostomus carolinensis
TTTGTATTTATTTATTTTAACATTTTACTAAATAAAACACAATAAAATCTCTTGTCTCCTTAGCTGTATGTACCCAGCGGGGACAGTGGGTCCCACAGGCACAGGGGATGGCACGGTGGCCACAGAAAGGGGTTTGTGAGCGTGGCTCTGCGCGATGGCTGCGGCACACTCCAGCTCGAGATTTGCTTTCTTGGCAAGGAGAAGGGTGTTGTGTCAGTAGAAATGAATTTTAGCTCTAAAAGGGGCTGTGCTCAGTTAAGAAAAACCTCAGCAAACTCTGACTCAGTGGTTGCCTCCAGCTGATGCCACCTGGCAAAGGGCACATGGAGACCAAGACTCCAGGAATCTCAACCCTTGTAGGCACATTTTGGGCTAAGGACTGGCTAGAATGGGAAAGAATATCCCAAAATGATGGCACCCAGTCTTCCTCCTATAGGCATAGCAGTGCACCTGCCAAAAAAAACCTGCAGAGCCAGCATTTCTGTAGCTGTCTAAGCATCAAAGAAATGCCCAGAAGAGGCCTGCTCCATCCTGGCACTGCTCCACCTCCATGTTCTCTGGCAGAGATCAGGCTAAACCACTGTCTAGATTGGGTCTAAACCTGTGTTGTTGCCTCGTGCAGAGTGGTACCAGCGAGCTTGGGCCTCACAAGAGCTATCTGCGAGGGACTGGTCGGGTGGAGCTGCGCCTGGCTTCACTCTGCTCAGCAATGTCTTTCCAGCCCTTTCCCAAATAAAGCCTCAACAACTTGTTCCTGGCATAACACCCCATTCTCTCCCCTTGCAGATGCAAGGCTGGCAGCTGGCGTGGCCCAAGAGCCAGTTTTTATTCCTGACAGTCTTGTAAAG
Source organism: Antrostomus carolinensis (assembly GCF_000700745.2). Taxonomy (NCBI): domain Eukaryota; kingdom Metazoa; phylum Chordata; class Aves; order Caprimulgiformes; family Caprimulgidae; genus Antrostomus; species Antrostomus carolinensis. The sequence goes on from NW_010287233.1 coordinate 57,006, forward strand.
CCAAGGCAGTTCAGCGGGAGGGCCCTGGCCGGCCCTGCTGCCTTCATCCCCCCGCAGCCAGCGACCACCAGCCATTTCAGAGCTGGCAGGGGACCAGTGTGCCTGCCACGTGGTGACACGGGTGTTTCTAGTGCCTGCTTTGCTCCCTGCTCCCCAAGCCTCCCACTGTGCCAGCCAGGAAGGGAAAAAGCTTCACATGTGCCAGGCAGAGCGAGCCCAGCGATGCTTTTGCCCAGCCCAGGCTCAGGTTCTCCCTGCACTGCTCTCCTCCCACCGCCCTCCCTCCAGGGAACACGTGCAGGCTCACAGCAGGGAAAAAATCTAAATAAATTAATTAATAACCAGGCAGTTCTGACAAAGTTGTGAAAAAGAATAAAAAAAGCTTTAATTTAAAAATTAAATTAAAAAGAGAGAATAAGCAAGAGGTGCTTGTGCCCTTTCCCTGCCCCG
>NW_010287233.1:57561-57999 GCF_000700745.2 Antrostomus carolinensis
TCCCCCCTGCACAGAGCAACGCTACGGAGAGAACTGCAGAGACTGCAGCAGCAACTGGCCTGGAGAGCCTCCAGGGCCACCAGCAAAATCATCCAGGAGGAAGAAAGGATTAAAAAAAAAACCCCCAAAACAAAAACAAACCCCAACCCCAAGAAACCCTAATCATTTAATTCGTATGAGAAAAGTATTAAATAATTTAAATAGCGTGTGAGGAAAGCAACGCATCCTCTGTGCTCCAGTGTGTACTAGCAGTGGAACAGTGCCTGGCCAAGCTGCTCCTGGCACAGGGATCCCACCAGTGCTCAGCTACGGTCTTGTCCAGTGTCAACCACATCCCTGACTGTCGATGGCAGACGTTGCCATGAGTTGGAGAGGAGCGAGGTGGTCCCCTGCCAGGGATTTCTCCCAGAAAGCTGCTGTCTTGCCCATGGTGAAGGC
>NW_010287233.1:58020-58710 GCF_000700745.2 Antrostomus carolinensis
CTGGTGGCCCTGCCCTGAGGGACTCTGCCAGCCCCCGGATGGGGCTCTGTCACCGGCATGGTGGGAGGCACAGGCCCATTCTGGGAGCTCACTGCTGGGGACAGCAGACAGCCCGTCCTGCTCTGGGTGACTCCCACACCACCAGTACTGGACCAACCCCACTGGACACTTTGCATCCATACAGATGGGGAGTAACTTTATGTTGCCCTGTTAACCAGCCTTAGTCCAGGCTTAAAGCAGGTCTCCACAGCTCCTGGTCCTTCCCAGCCCCACCTCCCAGGGTGCTGGGAGGATTTCTCTGAGCCTGGCTCCACAAAGGGTGCAAAAAAATGCTCCACATCCTCCTTTCCCACTCACCGAAGCCCTTGGAGGGGTGTGTGGAGGGTTGGGTCCTGGGACCACAGAGCAGAGGCAGAGCAGGGTAAGGTACAGCTCCTCCCAGGTTTCTCAGGAGCCCAGCCCCAGGCTGAGGTGAGCTAATGAAGGCTGATTATCCACATCTGCTACAACAGGGGAGGGAGGACACCCATCCCCATGGCATGGGGAAGTTTCCCTGTGACAAAGGAAGGCTACTGCTCTGAAAAAAACCCTCTTTGGCCACGCCGCAGCAGCTTGACCTGCAGGCACTGCCTGTTCCTGCAGCTGGCATCTTCCATCTTATCTCTGGGCATCCGGTCGCTGCTGCCGACT
>NW_010287233.1:58734-60350 GCF_000700745.2 Antrostomus carolinensis
GGGCTGGGGCAGGAGGGAGGCCCTGCGCCCTCCCCGCTCCAGGGTGCTGCTAGCACCCCGCACCCGCTGTCCCCAGGCGTCACAGGCTCCTCTCGGCGGTGAGGTATTTGAGCGCGGCAGCCCCGTAGCGACGCGACAGGTCCTGGTGGAACTCCTCCCGCAGCGTCTGGAGGCAGCCCCGGTACCCTGCGCTCAGGCGAAACTTGGAGATGTCGAAGCTGGGAGCGTGGGGCATGTGGATCATGAAGGCGTTGGGCAGGACCAGCAGCTCGTACTCCTGGGGACAGAGCAGCAGCTCTCACTGTCAGCATTGATTTGATGGCACCAACTTGTCACCATCTGGCCAAGACCCGCCAACACCCAGCACCTCCGTGGTGCCAGGAGCAGCTCCTCACTCACCTGCGCATCCAGCTCCATGATGTGGGACACCTTGTTCCAGCCAAAGCCCACGAACCTCTGGTCATATTTGGGGCAGTCTCGCCTCACTACAACGTAAGGCTCAAAGTCTGGCTGCCACGCCACACGGTAGGGCACGGTGGCCGTCCGCCACTTGGCATAGTCAGTTGGGGCATGGCCTTTTGGCCACACGTGGTACCTAAGGGGACAGGTGGAAATGAGAAGCTGGGGAAAGCCAGCAGCTCCTGGAGACAGACAGAGGACACAGGGGATCGTCTGAGCCAGCTGCCCCACAGCCCCAAGGCACAAGGGTAAGAAAATGGCTTCTGCTGAGTGTGACAGCCCTGTTGGCAGCTCCAGTCCCTACCTGAAGGTGTAGAGGGAGCCCATGTCCAGCATGGAGAGCAGCTCTGCTTTGGATTTGGGGAAGGTCAAGCGGTAGTGGAGGGTCTCGAACGCTGGCACGATGAGAGCTGCTTTCCTCTGGGGCAGCTCCAGCTGCTGGATGGAGTTCCTAGGGTGGTAGGAAGGGGGTGAGGCCTCCCTGGCTATGAGCCATGGCCACAGCCTCCTTCCTCAGCCCCTCCAGCCTGCCCAGAAGGGTATTCAGTGGTTTAGACACTCTGTAGTGGTGCTGTGCAGGGGCAGGAGGAGCGGGGCAGCTCTCACAGCCCTTCCCCCCTGTCTGACAAAAGCAAGGGCAGGATCCCAAGGTTGAACGCAAAGAAAACAGCTCCTGCACGTTGAGAACTGCTGCCCAGGGTGTTTCCTGCAAACCCTGGTGCTTGGGGAGCCCGGCAGGCTGAGCAAGAACCGGGTAGAGGAAGCCTTACCTGAGGTAATCGTAGAGGACATACATAGGCAGGAAGTCAATGTCCGTCAGAAAGACGTAGGGCGTCTGCGTGTTGGCCAAGGCCACGTTGCGCAGGAGGTTGATGGGGTAGAACTGCCCCTCCTTGTAGACGATGTGGTAGGCGACGTTGCGGCGGGCGCTGAGCACCTCGGAAGCCTGGGCGTAGCGCAGGAACTGCTGAGCCTCCGCGTCCGACATGTACAGAGCCAGGCTGATGGGGCCCGCCCAGTGTTTGCAGATGGCCTCCAACATCTGTAACCTGCGGAGCAGAGGGCACTGCCTCAGCAGGAGACCTGCCCCGTGCCACTTTGGCCAAGCCCAGAACTAGGTGCCAGCCAGCAAGCCATGTGCCAGTTGAACCCAGTGG
>NW_010287233.1:60369-64242 GCF_000700745.2 Antrostomus carolinensis
TGCCAGCCAGCAAGCCATGTGCCAGCTGAACCCAGTGGGGAGCGGGAGGAATTGCTGCTCCCAGCTTGGGGTGTTGCTCCTCACTGCAAGGCGCTGGTGTGAAGGTGAGGAACCTGTGTTTTGAGATCTCTGGTAGCTCCCAAGTTGTGGAGCCACCCCAGAGGAGTGGAAGCAGGATCCAACCTCCCACCAGCCAAGTACCTGTCCATGGAGAGCTGGGCCACGAGGGTGACATCGGTGGGGTTGGGAAGGGCCAGGAACTCATACTGCAGGAAGAAGAGGTGGACGCGGTGCTGCGTCAGGTGCTGCCGGCGGAAATCGGAGCAGGGATCGTCCTCGTCCAACTCCTCCAGCGCCTGCTGCAGCTGCAACACCATGAAGGTGAGGGACAGCCAGAGCCCCATGAGGAGCTGGGGCGGCTGCGTGGGGTCTCCACCCACCCCTCGTGGGGTTGGGGGCAGAGTCACAATCATCCTCACCTGGTTGCTGGGTGGGCTGGGGAGACTGGCACAGCCAAAGAGCTCCCGGCGCAGCAGGTTCCCGTCGTACTCCAGGAAGGTCAGGTAGAGGTTGCGGAAGAACTCCACGTGCTTGTTCTTCACCCGCAGCTTCTTGGGCGAGTTCCAGTGGATCACCTGAGAGCAGTGGTGTGTCACCTCGTGGAGGAGAAGTCACCAGCACCCAGCACTTCCCAAGCTGCTGGTCCCCATGCTGACTCCCCTGGACCTCCAGCACATGTGCTGTCCTTCAGGCCCTCTCCAGTCTCAAACCCACCCACCTTGAGATCCGAGACCTCGGTGTAGCACTGCTCTGAGCGGGTGTGATCAGAGAGCTGCACATTCCAGAAGCAGGGGAGCCGGTACACCAGGGCTGGGTTCTGCTTGATCACCGCGTTAAAGATGTCCTAGGAGAGAAAAAGTCGAGCGCATGGGAGGATGAGGAAGACAGCACGGCCCCCTCGTGCCAGCAGTGCTATGGGAACGCAGCAGGGCTGGCCAGCCTGGAGGAGGGACCATTACCTGATCAGCCAGTGAGGTGGAGAGCATGCTCATGAGCTCCCGCTCCGCCGTCAGCCGCCACATCTGCTCCCAGCCCAGGCGACGCAGGCGGTCGAGCAGGAGCAGGATGACCCCTGGGTGCCGGGGAGGAGGGTGCTGGGTCAGCGAGGGAGCACCCAGCCATTACAGGCAGCCTTTGGCCACTGGGACATGCTGCTTCTCTCTGCACCCACCCACACAACCCTGGGATGCTCTAGCAGCCCCCTCGTGCCCACCAGACTGTCCTGCTTCACCTCAGCCTTCCTCAGCTGGAGGCACCACCAGGCTGCAGGACCCACACTCACCCGTGTTGAAGCCACGTCCCAGGGCTGGCCATGGTTTGTGGTTTTTCCACAGGTTGCCCAAATACCAGTCGCTTTGGTTCTCCACCAGCCCAATCACCTGTTTGTCTGAGGAAACAGAGGGTCATGGATGCAGCCCATCATGCTGTAGGGGGTTCAAAGGGGGTTCCAACCAAACCCACCACGCTGGTGCTGTGGCAGATGGGGACTGCAACCCTGAACCCAGCACCCAGGGCCCTGCCAGGGCACCAGCAGGTCCCAGCACCACCCTGTCCTCACCAGAAAACTTCCCAAAGACAGCCCAGAGCTCAGCAATGTCGGTGGCGAAGGTGATGTCAGTGTCCAAGACGATGACCTTGGAGAGGTTGGAGGGCAGTGCCTTGGTAAGCGTCAGCTTCATCAGCCCGTAGATGCCGGAGTAGTGCTTGTTGGGGATCCACGACACCTCCGGCTGCAAGGTGACACAGTCTCAGGGCTGGGCACAGCCATGTCCTTCCCCTGCCTGGGCAGGACGGCTGTGTGGGCCTGGTACACCGTGCAGAGGGATCCACCAGAGCTGTGGAGCCAGCTGAGCCTGGAGCTTCTCCTCCAGCTACACCACCAGCACCCACAAACCTCCATCCCCGGGCCCTTCAGGTGCTCGCTGGCTGCCTCTCCTTCTCCTTTCCTCTCACCCACCAGAACCCCCACCTGAACCCCAGTGTCTCAGTGCTCTGTGGGGGCCCCAATGCTACCCCAAAGGGCTTCCCCACCCCTCCAGCACCACCCTCTTCTCAGCTGGACCAGCAACAAGTCCAGAAAGGGGAAGAGGTGAGTGAGGGACCAGCAAGAAAAGAGTTAAACCCGCTCCTGCTCCCCTTGGCCCTCCGAGGACTGGGTTGGGACAGAGCAAAGAGGGGACAAGTGCTTGCCTTCAAGTCATCGGCGTTGTAGAAGCTTACGTGGACGGAGGGCACCATCCAGGACTGGAATAGGGTCTGGAGGATCTGGTGGGCCACCGAGTCGGTGATGAAGTGAAAGTGGAGGGGGTTTTTCCTGCCAAGGGCAAGCGCAGCAGCACTCAGCACCACAGCAGGAGGAAAAGGACATGGTCCCCATCCCTCCCACCCTGCCAGGGGACAGACATCATCTGAGGGGCAGATGGAGAAAAATCAGCCATCTAGGGGAAGCAAATGCCCCTTCAACCCTCTAAGCAGAATGGGTAGAACAGGCCCCAGAGCCCCTCTCCCACAGCACTGACCCCCCTGCAGCAGCTCATCTGGGAACCCCAAACCAGCGGGTCTCTGGCACAGCACCTCCCCATTACAGAATCACAGAATTGCTTGGACTGGAAAAGACCTTTAAGATCATCAAGTCCAATCATTAACCTCACACTGACAAGTCCCCAACTAACCCACGTCCCTCAGCACTTTGTCTACAGGACTCTTCAGTCCCTCCAGGGATGGGGACTCCACCACTGCCCTGGGCAACCCCTTCCAATGCCTCAGAACCCTTTCAGCAAAGAAATTCTTCCTCACATCCCATCTCAACTGCCCTTGGTGCAACTTGAGCCCATTTCCTCTTGTCCTGTCACTTGTTCCTTGGTTGAACAGACCCACCCCCACCTCTCTACACCCTCCTTTCAGGGAGTTGGAGACAGTGATAAGGTCTCCCTTCAGCCTCCTTTTCTCCAGGCTCAACAACCCCAGTTCCCTCAGTTGCTCCTCATCACACTTGTGCTCCAGACCCTTCCCCAGCTCTGTTGCCCTTCTCTGGACACGCTCCAGCATCTCCATGTCCTTCTTGGAGTGAGGGGCCCCAAACTCAACCCAGCACTCAAGGTGTGGCCTCACCAGTGCCCAGCACAAGGGTAAGAGAACTTCCCTTGGTCCTTACCTATGGAAGAGGATGGATTTCACCAGGGTGACCACATCCCGGCTCGCATTGTGCCCGGCGCACACAATCGCAACGTGCAGGAGCTGCCCAGAGACAAACAGCACCTTGTTGAGACTGGACACCCCCAGCTCACAGGGGTCTGTCAGCTCCTGCCTGGGGCTGTGCTATGGGGAGAGACCCCATAACCCAGCCCTTCCCCTGGGGAAGGAACCCCAGCAGTGGGAGTCCCCTAGCTCAGAAGTGGGGACCACGAGTCTGGCTGCCACTCCTCCTGTCCGGCCTCCTTCTCTGGAGAAGCAAGCCACCCTCACCCACTGCCTGTAGACCGCTGAGCACCATGGAGAGCCAGGATGAGGCCTCAGAGCCTATGCCGGAGCACAGGGTGAGCAGTGCCAGGCGGGTTGCACGTACATCCGTGCTCAACCTCCCATCCAACATCCCCTACCCACCATACCACCGCGCCGGTGCCACCACCCACCTCACACTTGTGCACCATCCGCTGCTTGGGACAGGCGGTGCGGTTGCTCCTCTGGCCCCTGGGAGGGTCCCCATCCTCAGCAGAGGTCCCCCACTGTGGGCTGCCATCGCTGCCCTCCACCTGGCCGAGCTGCAGACGGAGCTGCTGGTTCTCCTCCTCCACCCTGCGCACCCGCGAGGCC
>NW_010287233.1:64365-66197 GCF_000700745.2 Antrostomus carolinensis
TGCTCGCCCAGGCAGGGCGGCAGCAGGAGGAAGCGGCCGTCTGCGGAGGAGATATGGGACACGCGATGGGAACAGCAAGACAGAGCTCAGCTGGGAGGGACCGGGTGTGGCTGGTGGGGCAGAGCCCCAGCTGTGAGGTCCTGGCACACTGCCCCTGGAGATGCAGAGCTCAGATACAGCTGCAGTGATGTGTATGGCCACAGAGCAACCACCCCATGGCCTCGGTCTCCCCTGCCCACCCTCTGTGGAGGAGAACTCACTCACATTCAAGGCTGCCCATGAAGAGGTAGAGCCAGGAGAGGAGGACGGCCAGGGTCACCGTGGCGAGCAGCAGCTTCAGCTTGACGCGCCAGGAGCGCAGCATGGTGTGCCGGTGGGACAGGGACGGCGAGGATCAGGTGGGCAGCCCGAGCCCGGCTGGCCCCGGCATCCTAGAGCCTGCGAGGGGCAGGGGAGCGGAGAGCCGTGTCACCAGCAGCCCTACAGCCCACACCAGCTGGATGTCCCCCATCTCCTGCTCCCTCCAGGACACCTCCTGGGCGAGGGCAGCGGTGAGACAGATGTCCTTCACCTCTCCAGTGACAGCCTCTCCCAAAACACGGGAGGAGGGAAGGAGTCCTCCAAGTGATTCCACTCCAGCTCTGCTCCTTGCTCCCCGCCATCCCAGAGACGAGGGGAAAGCAAAAAGGGCTCCCAGGGGAGCGGGGCCTCCCTGAGCATGGGGTGGTTAATGGAGCTTGTCCTTGAGAGGGAGTGCAGGTCCCTCCCCCACCATCTCCAGAGGCCAAGGGGCCAGGACTGCTCTTGAGACGTGGCCTGAAGGACATGGTGGGCGCGCAGCCCACGCGGACACCGGCGAGGAGCCCAGCTGGGAACGTTGGCTCCTTCCCAGCCCTCCCGCCGTGTCCTACACCGAGGGCTGCCGCGGGCCAAACGCCTCCCCCTCCTTCCGCTCACAACTACCTGCCCTGACGAAGTTTGGTGGAAAAATCCCAAACGCTTCGGTGAAACTCACTTCCCAGCACTGCTGGCTCAATGGGGCACACTGGGGGACCCCCTCGCCCTGCCACCGCAGCTCCAGCCACCTTTCAGCCCTCAGTGGTGGCGAGACACCCCTCCACCCACACAGCACCACGCTCCCCGCTCTGCTCCTGCGCCCAGGCCCAACACAAGGATGGAAAGCCCATCTGCAGAGAGCTCTGCCCCGAGATCCCAAAGAGCCCAGGGCAGACAAAGACCCCACAAAGCAAGGGAACACCAACCTCCCTCTCCCTGGCAGGACGGCCTCGCTCCGCATCCCTGCCTGCCTGCAGCAGCTCCAGACTGAGCCCCTGCCCTCACCGTAACATCTGGAGGCTCAACAAAAGCTGCCCTAGGGATGAATGGGCCGGATTAGGGTCTGCTCCCCCCTGCACACACCCCATTCATGTGCAGATGCCCATGGGGCCACCAGCACTGGGAGGAGGGGGCTCAAACAGGCAGTGTGGGAGCAGCCCTTGAGGCTAGGGCTCAACCATGGAGGGCAAGCTGGCCAGGAGCAAGGGACAGGCAGCAACAGGTTCTGCAAGGGCTACGGCAAGGCCAGCGCGAGGGAGCACGGCCACCCTAACCTGCTGGGGACACAGCTGAGCGTGCATGGTAGTGGGTACAGCACCTGAGGGCTGCACCCCTTTTGGTGATGGAGAAGGGGTCCTGCTGGTACCACAGCTCCCTGCAAGCGGGGCCCAGCATCACCCCGCTTTACCGCTCTATGGAGCACGCCAAGCGCAGGCATGGCAGGGAAGAGGGAGCTGATGCATGGAACATACCCGGCCCAGGCTCCCCTTCTCCCC
>NW_010287234.1:0-7880 GCF_000700745.2 Antrostomus carolinensis
CCAGTACCAACCCCTGAGGGACACCACTAGTCCCTGATATCCACTCAGACTTTCCACAAACTGAAAAAGTTAAAAACCACGATGAAGGGAAGACAGTTCTCCAACACCTTTAGCAAGCTCTGCTGAAAGTACTCTGCTATTGGCAGGGTTGGGCTTTGGGCTTGAAATGTAAAAAAAGGGGCATTTTATTAATAGCAAATCCATTTAAAATTTGTTGTCGTTCTTTTTAATGAAGAAAAGTCTTCACAAAGTTATGCAAATCATAAGCAGTCTAAGCTTTTCTTACAAAAGGAAAGCATCAGGCTTGATCTATATTTGCATTTTAGTAATGCATTAAAAATCGATTAAATCCATTTAAATGATTGAGGTAAATTGGTGGTAGCGAACTGGGTTGTCCTGACTGAGGATGTAATTAACTTCAAACTAGGTAATTGTAAAATAATTAGAAACAATGTATACACTCCATCTTGTAAACATTTTATTTAAGAATTGTTGGGAGTTGAAATAATAAGGTTAGATTAGAATCAAGAATTGAATTCTGGGAACATTTGGAAAATAACCTAGAGAATGAGCCTATTATAGGAGAGTATTCTCTTTTTCATTTTCCCTGTCAGGGACATGGAAAGAATAAAGTTTCTTGTTATGTTTTCAGAGCTTCACTGGAATCCTTCTTCAGGATTTCACTAAAGACTTGATCCACTGTTGTATTGCTCGTGCACCACGAATACTGGGATAGCTGGCTGTCACCACTCCTCATTATAATTTCATAACTTCAGGACTTCACTAAAGTCCTGAAGTAACTTCTCACCTTAAGGATTTAATTCTGATACTGTTGATGTGAAGAGCAAATATTCCATTTGTTGGAAACCCAGTGGCTGTGGAACATGGGCTGGGACAATGCAGGGCGTGTGAGGGATGGTTCTGCACAAAGATGTGTCACCTACACAGAGAGGGGCTTCCATAACCGAGTGTGCCGTTGCTGATTTTGGTGTAGATTAAGCACTGCTTAAGCCACAGTTTTTGTTACAGATTTGTATTTCCAGCATGGCTGTTAAGTTTCTGAGATTTTACTGGTACCAAGCTGTTCAGAAATAATAAGGGATGTGAATAACTTAGATTTCTTGAGGGTATTTCTACAGTTTTATTTTAAAATTCCTTTAGTATATATTTGTCTGTAAAATTTCAAATTATTAATATGTTCTGCTTTTACATATTGAACAAATGTTTTAACAGAAAGTTTGCAAGGCCTCACTCAAGTACTTCAGGAAGATTTTCTTACTGGCAGGCAAGCAAAAAGTAGAAATAGGAATGTGGTTAGAACTTCCAGATTTTTTTAATAGGTTTATAAACTCACTTAAGGGTAAGTTAAAAGTACTGACATCTATCATTGGAATGGAATGGAGAGACTTAAACTTTGAGAAAGGTTGCCATGAGTAAATTTTAATGCAAAAGCAGATGAACAGAAACTTCTGCAATTCAAACTCTTCTAATATAAGGAGAAAATCCCTGAAAACAGTTCATGAGCATTTACTTTTCCTCAGATGATGGAAAAGATTGCAGTGCCACTTAGCTGAAATGTTTATTGCTGAAGTGTTTATTTTAGTATTAATGCTTAAAAGCCAATAAAATTTAATCTTTTCATAGCCTTAGCATTTTGTGATTCAGAATGACTGATGCAGTGAGTAATGGCTATTCTGCTGATTGCACAGAATTGAGTATAAAATACTTTAATCAATGAATACATTACTGAAATATTTAAAGAGAAACTGTCAGGTTTCCAGGCCCCAGTTGTTACAATTTGATGGATTTATTTTTGCTTTATTTTTTTATTTTATTAAAAAAAAAAAAATAAATCGAGGGGAACTGTTTTGTATGTGGATGGAAATACTCTGAATATCTTCAAAGTGAAATCATTGGAGGGAGAGAAATGATTAAACACTGCACAGATAGTACCATATTTGTGAACTAAGAAACAACTAAGAAACAACTAAGAAACAAACAATGGATGTGGGGCTCCTCTACAGTGAATCAGCATTCTGCTCACTTTGTTCAAGCCAGTGGACTGACCTTGCCTGGGAGAGGTAGCTAAATAGGTGTTACTGATCTGGTGTCCAGTGAGGACCAGTATACAGTGCTTCCAAGCAGGTGCAATATAAAGGACAGACTGGGCGAGTTTAGTCTCTTTAGGCTTGTGTCTCCTCTGGGTTTGTGTGGTCCTTTCCCATTGTCTAAGAACTTGCAAAATCAAAATTGCTGGACAAGTCCTGAAAATAATCCAAAATACCTTTTGGTTTTGGTCAGCTGCAGTTTTATGGTAGTTTTATATAGTATAGTATATATTTTATATAGTAGCTATATATAGTTTTATGTGGCTTTATGTGCGATCTGAACCTGATGTTCCATTACTAAAAGGAACTTGGGGATGATACAGAGTGAAGACAAAAAAAAAAGACAGTTTGCAGAAGCGTATCTGACTGCACAAAGATCTTTATTTCAGAATCATAACAATGCAGGACTACACTTATAAAAGATACAGCTCATTGTCAAATACAGTTCTGTTCAGGGTGTTATTTATTCCAGCCTCACCCCCCTTCCCATTCAACAGCCTCAATGTCAACCATTCAGTTTGCAACAGGAATAAGATTGGTCACCACAGTATTTAAACTAGAAGTCATTGCTATGTTGGGATGTGCAGGCGAATAGAAAGAGAAATATGGGTAGAAAAAAAAGAAATTATAATGAGGAGTGGTGACAGCCAGCTATCCCAGTATTCGTGGTGCACGAGCAATACAACAGTGGATCAAGTCTCAGTACTTTGAAGACAATTGGCAATGCTCAAACACAGCTGTCTTAATCCTAGTCAAACCTATCCTTTAAGCCAAATAATAAGAAAAACAGAAAACATTGAGGGCAGAAGAGATGTATAAACATAAACATGAAAATTAAACATGCATTCCAAGCAATTTTTGTTTGTTTTGCAGTATCACAAAACAGCAAATGCAATGATTTTGGAAGTATCGCAGAGATTTCTGAGCCTGTACAACAGTTCCATCTGCCCTGAGATTTATGATTAATTACATCTGCTGTGAGAATGGAATATGGACACTTTTTCTTTCCCACTGTTTTTTACTAAACTCAACTGATAAAAATGCCTGTAGGTTCTTACGACAGTAGAATTCCCTTTGGTAATAGTGAAAGAAGTGGGTTTTACAGTAGACTGTATAATCCTCTCCTTGTGGAAATATGATGTAAGGAGGCAATCACGTAGCACTGATGTTATGAAGATGAGCTCTTGGCATTTGCTGAACAGTATGGCTAAAACATCTTTTTTTCTGGCTAATCTCTGAAGCAGTGTGAAAAAAGTAATCAGATTGAGATGAAAAAGTTTAGGTGGATCATCAATATGACAGGAAAGGTTTTGAGAACTCTTCAAAAGATGGAAGTGAAGGTTATATCTCCTATTTCAGTTTTTAATCTTAGTTGATTCTATTGTGCTTGTCTGAAAAAGGACCCATTATTTTTCTCAAGAAGAATTCCCAAGTGAAACCAAAGTTGTGTGCTAATACACTGTAATCAAATGAGGTAGCCAAACTTTTTATCTAATAAACTGGAAATGAATTTGTTTACAGAAGTCTGTGATGGAAGTGCTGTATTAATCAGAAAGCACAGATTTCAATGTTGAAAAATAGTATTTTTGCCAGAAACTAAACATCATAATGATTCTTAGTAATAATTTTACTTACTTTGCAGAAATACAGTTTTACATAAAATACAAATTGAAAATGCAAAAATAGAAATTTAAAATTAAGACTAAAAGTATAACATGTATTTTAGAAATGCACAAACCCAAGAAATAGTTTTTTTTTCTTTTAATATGATCAAAAGATAAGGAAAACACATTTGAAAATAATTGCTTTTGTAATTTAGTTGAGTTTGGATCATGGCAGAAAGAGGGTCTAACCAATGTCTACCAAAGCTGCTACTTCTGATATATTTTTACCCCTGATTTATTTTATTTCAGTGGTAGAGATGAATGTGTGGTTTTTTTAATCTTTCTTTGAGATTACCTATTTTAGTACTTTATACACTTCATTTTCTTTGTGTGGCTTACATCCAAAGCCTTTGGAAATCAGTGACTGCCTTCAGTGGGCTCTGGGTGAGGTGACCCTGGCAACTCTTTGGCCCATATGGCTTTTCCATGACTGAACTTGCAGTAAAATGTTGCTATAAATTTGATGGCATTTGAATAGAGAAATAAATGTAAGTAGGCAGTGCGTCAAGATGAGCTGACTCATTATCTGAGCTGGTCAGAGTCACTAGAAGGAGCAGGGGCAGTTTCAGAATTACTGAAATGCATTCAGTGCCATTGAACTGCAGAGGGAGAGGGGTGGAAGATTCTGGGTTTTCATTTTCATCTAGGTTGTACTTCCCTGCTTTGGAAGTCAAATCAGGTTTCAGAGTTTGGTTTCAAGCATCATGCAAAAAACCCCCAAAAACAAAACAAAAAAACCCCCTAAAAGTTCTATAACTTATCTAAGAGCATTTTTTTTTTGTTAAATTCTCTTTAAAGTTATTGTACTTGGTGACCGTATGTTAACCTGTGTTTAAAAAAAACAACTAAACAAAAAAAACACCCCAGAAAAAAGAAAACCCCAAATTATTTCTGTCAGCTGCTTCCCAGCTTGCTATTTTATATTGGTGGTATAGCATCTATTTCCTGTAATCTTGGTAAATTGCTATAGTCACATGCTTTGGTCTTGTCCACAGATGTTACTTCATTCTCCAGCTGAGTAGGAGAAACCAGGAATGCTTCCCCCATTCTTTCCCAAACCATCTGCAAACCTTCAACTTAATCTCTGCAGTTTCTCTCCTGCTGCAAAAACTTTGGAGGACAACAGTGTTCTATGACACAAATAAACCTCAAGGATTAAGGATTAGTCTTTGACAATAATTGTTATTTTATTTTAGGTTAGGCCTTCAGGTGCTAATTCCAAGCTGTAACACAGTGAGGCAGGGAATAAATTCAGTGATCTGTGACTTTCCTCTGAGGATGCTGTGCCTTTAGCTTTCTCACAGAGAAATACAGGATTTTGCTTGAGTGCTATTTGTATAAACTTAACTTTCTTAGTCTGGTTTGAGAAGAGAGTTCCTTTCAAGGCAACCAGAGGCAGGATGATGTTGCTGTTTCATCCATATAGAAGCATGTGATTCGTTTCAACAAAATGTCTGGTGCTGTATTTGTAGAATTACTTATGGTTTTAACAGGAAACCAAATAATTAGGATATATTTCTTATTCTTTTGCTACAAATTCAGTTCATGTGCTCATTTCTGCATTTAATATTTAATGTTGAGGTGGATACTATAAAGTAATTAGTCTCTTGGCTGTCATGGATTATGGAATTGCAGGTTTTTTAGTCTTCTACAGAATCTCCTTATCAGTTATTTCACTGTAAAATGCTAGTAGGGTCTGGCATTCAGTTCTCTTTTATAGTTCAGATGTGTTGCAAAACCAACTTTTAAAATGTTGATTTAAGTTCCTTTTTTTCATATCACAATGCATTTAAATTTAATTATCTTTGATTTCTTATTGCATTTCTAAATGGATATTTACAAAGCATTTGTTGTCACATACAGCAATTTATCAATCTGCAAGAAAAGTAGGTTGCAATTTTAGAAAAACTGTATGTGTATCTCTCATAGAGAGATGGTTACTATAGCGGCAAATCTGTTTTAGGAAAAATGTGACCATGCTGAAATCTCTGCAGAAAAGAGCAAAAATAATTAGTCAATGCCTGCAACGAGTAGAGGTAAGGAACTTAAGTCTATTTAGTTCATGTGTGCCTGAGAGGAATTGATAATGGTCATCTGATACCACTGTTAAGAAGATCACTTCTAATCCAGAAGAAAAAGATCCCTGAGTAAAACTTAAATTCAGGCAACAGAAAAGGTGTAGATATTATAAGAGTGAGAGCAGTTTAGCCTTTGAACAACTTAATTAAGGATGCAATATGCTCCCTGTTATTTGACATTTAAATACAGATGCCTTCTGCACAGTATGTGGCAAAACTCTGAAATTCATTGTCATGCATAAGGCTGAGTTAGTAGGTTTACAAAGAATACAGCTCTGACTCAAATTTTATGAATCAAAACTTGACCCATATACAAAAAACCCTTTTATTTGCAAGGGAATAAATATTAAATTATGCACATTTTTATTTTATGAATATGAATTATACTGATATTTCCCATTCATCAGTTCATAGGCATGAACTGGTGATTCTGTACATCACTGCCCACTGCATTCCTATCTGACTTTTGGCTGGTATAGATCCTTTTTCTCTGGCTATTTACAATAGCTCAACACTCAACCAGCATCTACGGTAAGATCCAGTATTCTTTATGGAGTAAATGGGACAGAATCAGTAAGAACTTCTTTTACGTTAAACCATTCTAGTATGATACAAAAATTTATAAAGCCTTTAAGAATACTTTTTAAGAACACTAATTGAAATTAGTATTAAGGTAATGCAATAAGTCCTGTTTGTGTTAGCTTTTTAAATTAGACTTTCCAGAAAGTAGAAGTTTATAGCAAGCTTATGGTTCAGTCTTTTTCCCAGAAATATAAATGTTTATGTTCAGACGAGTGTACTTTGGCATCATCACCTTACTCTAAGGTATCTTTCAGTGCTTTCTCCATCCTGTCTTGAGACTTCTCTATCTACAGAGCACTGTAGTCACGTTTGGTACTCTCCAGGTTGCCCCTGCCCCTCAAAATTCTATTTGTCTTCCTTACTTCTCTGGTGATGTTAAGCTCCATAATCTCAGCACTACTGAAGCTAAGGCTTTCCTCATCTTTCACAGCTGTTACTAGTTTTTATTTTTGCTTGCAGCAGGACCAACAGAGCATATTCTCTAGTGTTTTTGACTCCTAGCAGAAGTCTTCTGGATTGCTTGGTCCAGCTCTAATGTCCCTCTGGTAGGTGTTAAGGTGGTTATGGTCACATACAAGGGGCTGTGATTGTGTAAGGCATTGTACAGCTGTGTGAAGAAGCTGTGTCTGCTTCTCAAAAACACTTGGTAATAATGTGACAGCATTATCCCTATAGAAGAGAAACAGTTCTTCTTAATCCATTCTCTTCTTCCTTTAGAGTTTTGTGACTGGTGCATTTTCCTTAATGACAAAAAAAAAAGGGACCTACTAGCAGATGAAGCCTGATGACACCTGCCCCCACCCCATTCCAAAAAGTTTTTCTCTTGCTGGCACTAAACCACAGGTGCTGCTGGAATGCAGCTCTGTTGGTGGGGGTACAGGTGTGTCCCCTCTCTTGGAGAGGGGACAAGGACTGAGCTGTCCCTGTGTGCCTCTCTCCCAGGAGTGTGTTACTCCAGGTTTGACAGTTCTGTGAAGAGCTGATGCTGTTACACTCATTCTGTAGTTCTTCTTTGATAAAGGTGGTTCCATTGATGCTGACATAACCATAGTACTTCACAGGAGGTTTTCTAGAAATACTGTAAGAAAAGACTGGCAGCTACTCAACTGTGGAATAAAAAAATAGATGGAAATATGATCTGGTAGGTCCTGTATCAAAAATCTGTGGTGTTCACCAAACTGCAGCTTTGATGTGTGACATACTGATCTGCTGGGCTTGTTAGAAGGGCCTGAAGTAATGTGTATCAGTTCATCCACCTGCGCTTTGTGTGAACGCAGTACTAATCCTTAAAAATAGAAAGAAATATACAAACAATATGAATGTGATACTTATCCTTCAGGATAAAATGTGAGAGCATCAGTGGTGGTACAGTAATTTCAGGGGAAGCTGCCAGCAGCCGTGAGGAGTGTGAGGGGTCTGCGGCCCTGGCTGTGCGTGAGGGAGCGCGG
>NW_010287235.1:0-17490 GCF_000700745.2 Antrostomus carolinensis
CGGCTTAGAGATACATACAGATATACGCACCTCTCTAGCGGCCTTTATTTATTTATTCATTAGCGCACTCTGAAAAAAATTCTTCATCACGATTTGTGAAGAACTAGAGCAGCTGCCAAGCACCAGCACAAGGTGCCTTCCCCACAGCTGGCTGCCGAGCCGCAGAGGGAACGGGACAGGCCTTGCCTTCCTCCCTGCCACGCTGCTCCGGGAGCAGGCCGGGAGAAAGGGCCTCAGAGGCTTCGTGGAGCGAAATGAAGCTACTTCGTATGTCTCCCCCCGCTTTTGTGAAGGCACTCTTGTCACACTCGAATGCCCCAATGCCCCACAGCTCTAGCTCCTAGAGCAGTGTCTGTCATACACCCCATTAATGCAACAATCTGCAGCTCATTGAAGCTGCCTTTTCTTTTTTTTTTTTTTTTTTTTTTTTTTTTTTTTTAAAAAAACAAAAATTTCTAAAGAAAAAAAAAAAAAAATTTTTTTTTTTTTGTTACAAAGACCAAAATGTTGCATGAAGCAAAACATCCAACCACAAAAGGACTTTCAAAAAGCCTCCTACTCACTCTTGGTTTATTCTAGACTTGAGCACAACTACTTTTAGCACCTCCAAACCACAGAGCCACCTGTTCAAACAGACACAAGATTTTCAGATTCTTAAACAACAAAAAATACTCATAACAAAAATCAATCATAAGTGGCAATAAAAAGCACTTCCTCTGAAATCAGCAGGTCTCACCATGCACCTTTTGGCATCCTGGTTTGAAAAATAGTAAGACACGTATTATGGAGAATTTATTTATATATTGGATTCATGTCTGGCACATCATAGACAAGGGTATTCACCTCACAAGACTATATTAAAAGTCATGATAATGAATTTGTATCACATCTCAGGATCTTGTACAGAAAACAGAAACACAAAGACTATTTTGCTATAAACGCTTCACACCTTTGTCACAGTACTTGCACTTAGTTTTTATTCCAAGGATGACAGTGTATATTCCATTTACTCACCTTTTGCTGCTCAGTTATAAAGAATAATTAACTGCATTTGAGTACACAAATCACAACTCATTTCTTCAAAAAAGAGTTTGTGGTTAGACTGCCAGAAGTGCTTTCACAAACACTGCAATAAGCAGCAGCTTTTTGAAACCCCTCAGCTCTTGCTTAACAACTCCCACTTGTAAGGCTACCAGCTGCTTTTTACTTCTTTTAACAGCTTTTATTTTGGATCCTCTTTGCATGACAAAAGTTTTATTTCCTTCTAGCTCAAGCTTCACCAGAATTAACCAAGTTTCAACAGTGTGCAAGTTCAATCAGTTAAAAAAAGAAGTATAATGGAAATAACACTGTCAAAGCAGAACAGAAAGCAATGTCATCCTGGAAAGCTAATGAGGGTGGGGGTACAGGAAGGCTTCACCCAAATCTGTCATGTGAGGCTGGAGGATTTCAGATGGCCTATGCCCCTTCCGAACTTTTTTGTGCAAATAGCACGATCATGTGAACTCAGCACACCACTTCTGTATCTATCAACAGAGGAAAACCTATTTGTTTATGACTCAACTTGCTTATTAAGAAATTAACCAAAATGCTGCTTAATAAAAGAATAAAAATTAATGCATTAGAACAAAATTGTTTCAAGTCTTGCCTTCCTGTATGTTCTGCATCTTGGGGACAGGAGGGAAGAGAGAAAAGAAAAAATTGCTTCAGACATTAAAAAGTGGAATATTCTTGCATAACTAATAAAGATTCTTTCCAACTAAACATAATGATATCTGACATTTATTTTCTTCCTACCATTCACTGGTATGTACAAGTGTAGCCATATCTATGTGCTTGTTTAGTTGTGTTGCAAGTGAAAATTTTATGCAAAGGAGTTTTAACTGAAAAAATATTTAAAGAGCCTGAGTTGCAGGAAAACAACACATTTTCAAATGCGGTTCTGTGGAAATAGCTGGTCTGCAGGCCAGAGAATGCCATTTATCAGACTTGCGCCAAGTGAGGCTCTGAAAATTTTACCCTATGATTACATTTCTTTACTTAATTTTAACATTTCAGCCATTCATCTGTTTGGAAACAATCCAAATGTTATAATTTTCCAACTACAAGCACTAGATACAAAAGACAAAGTTTTTATTTTAAATATAATCAGTTTTAAAAACAAACTAACTTTAACATAATCAAACATAAAGTACTTTCACACAAAGCAAGTTATATCCTGCATTTGTCTGTCTAAAATAAGTTTAACAAAGCAAGTTACTTTGGCACATTCTGTAAATAATTCCATACACAACAGAGCAAACGCAGGCTTTGTATTTAAGGAAATTTAGGTATAGAAGGGGCAGTAGAAAATTTTGCAGAATGCTTGATTAGATGGAATAGTTGCCAACTATTATTTTTTGGTCAGTGTTCTTCAACACTCTGGTGCCATCACCTCAGATTTTCCAACTATCACTTTGCAGAGAAAAGGGGAGCTAAGGAAATAACAATTTGAGGACTTACCAAATGAATATCTAGCAGGATTATCCAGACCAGACTGAGATGGATACTAAAAGAACTAAAAATCCTCCCCACCATGCAAGCACTGGGAACACTACATGCTCCATGGCCTCCTCCTGTCTTGCTCCAATGATAAACAGACAAGAAATACATTTTTTTTTAAAACCAGGGAAGAGGAACAAACTGCTTTACAGTAACGCATGTGACTTGCTTAAGTTTGCATCCGTACCTGTGTCATCAGAACAGAAAATTCAATGGAGCATCACCCAGATGCTTAAAGAACATGGCAAGTGTTGCAGTGGTGTAGCACAGACAAAAACCACAAGCTAGTACCACATCATCAAAGCAGAAAGCTACACAACTATCTGCTTCTTACCTCCAATATTCTCTTGCCAGTTAGTAGCTACTGATGTAAATTCTTACGGCACAGGGAGACATGCTATCAGAAACCTTTTCCAAATGCACAAGGAAGCTCTTAAACCACCTTCAGACTGACCCACAAGCAGCAGCAGTAGTTTACAAAAAATAATTAACACAAGGCCTAGAGGTTGTATTTGTGATCTATGAAACTCCTGGATTTCAAGTGAAGTGTTGAAAGAGTTTTGAAAAATTAACTTATACTAAATATTTACAAAAGGCACATTTGGCAAGAACAGTACATACAGTATTTTTAAATTGTATTTATTTTAGTTTTTTAATTTACAGAGATTAATACAGTGTTTGCATCATAGCCTTGTTTAAACCCCTGTCTGCCTTTTCTAGACAGGTATCATTCAAATGCAGCAAGATGTTATTTGGATCAAGTCTGCTGCTCATGACAGGGTAAAATACTTCAACCTTCAGAGCCTCATTCCCTAATTTTTTGTGATCAACATCTCAAAAAAAGAATATACAGCTTAAGTTTCTGAAAACAAACTTTTCTTTCATTTAGAAAAAACAAGACTGCAAGTCTAAATAATCATCAGAGAAACTCCTTAACAAACATGTTGCCTTCTTAATGAAGAAACAGTAATTAACAAACAGATCAACAATTAAAAACACAGGTCTTGTATCTGTGTTTTGCAGGTGGAATTCAAGCCTTAAGATAAGGCTGGGGTTTGTTTATGATCTATCAGTTCACTTATGTAAATATAAAAGGAGGTTTTCCAATGCTATAACCAAGGCTCTATGGGCTTTTCCACAGGCACAGAGAGGAAAGAACACTTCACAGACTTCTAAATCAGCAGTAAAAAAAATGCAACCAAACAAAAAACACTGAAAAAATACATTAAAAATTCCTGTATGAAAGTCTTTACTGCAGAGTAGAGATATGACTAGACTTAAAACTGGCAAGGAAATTCAGGTACTAGACTGAATGACAACTGATGCACAATAACCTGAGTTGTCCATTTAGTAAAGCAGCCTCCAAGAAGACAGAAGCTTTTAGGTTTGGTTCTCTTTCAACTAAGTTTCAAAGTGAATTTTAGCGCTCACAAAAAGATGCCAACAAATCACTTCTTTTGTCAAAGAAGGGCACCTGTCTCAGAGGCAAGCAACTCCCTGCCAGCTTGTAAACAGCGCTGTTGCAAAAGCATCAACAGCAAGCATAAGACTATATAGATCTCCATGGACATTCTCCTCTCATGCTGTGCTGAGACTGTAAGTAAGCACACCAGCGCACAACATGATTGTGACAAGATTAACTAAAGAACATCACCGACCTGTTTTGCATACAGCAGAAAGAGAAAACATTTAGTTGCTATCAACTGGCGCTGGACTGAGTGGCCCATAAAGATTACATGTACTTTTTACAGAACTAAGTCAGAATCCCCTCAAGCAAATTTTTATTCAGACAATCTGGCAATCAATATTACTTTGATTGGTTTCCACTGACAGGATGCACAGAAACATCCAGAAGTCTCTGTGAAGCTTCAGAAAGGGCTTGTAGAGGTGCTAACCAACTTCATCAATCAATTATCAATGTTTAATTGATTGTTTAATTAATGTCTATAAACGTTTGTAAGAACCAATAAGAGTATTGCAGTTCGGACAGGTGTGATCCACATCCTTTAAGGCATCAATGCAGAAGGGAATTAAGCAGCAGCCAGCTATACACCTGCAAAGAAAAAAACAAAAAACAAACTATTTTAACATTTGTCGCATTGTTGTGGTTTAACCACACATATATTTCCTGCAAAAGCCATGAGTAAAACTGGTGCCATGAAGCTTTAGAAAGAACACGTGTGGCTATGGAGTCCATCACTCTAGTCTTCTAGAGCTGCTTTAAAGTCCTATAGGACTTAAATGCAGATGTAGACTATTTAGACCATAAAGGGGATCAG
Organism: Antrostomus carolinensis; assembly: GCF_000700745.2. Lineage (NCBI taxonomy): Eukaryota > Metazoa > Chordata > Aves > Caprimulgiformes > Caprimulgidae > Antrostomus > Antrostomus carolinensis. The sequence continues at coordinate 4,821 of NW_010287235.1, forward strand.
GTCCCAGACAGAATGAGAAAGCAATAAAGCTGAGAGCTTTGTTACTCCTTAGAGCCGTAAAAGGTCATTTAAGAAGAGAAAAATAAAGTGCAAATCAGAATCAACCTACCCCACCAGGCAGAGGCCACCACATGACAGCCAAGTCAAAGCTCCTGAGTCATATGAGAGACGTGTCACTATCATCTGGTTACAGGAAGGGCAGCACATCTGAATTGGGCGGTCATAAAATACTACTGGTTGCTGCACATACACTGTCTGAACTGTAACTGAGCAGAGAAATACACTGTTTACTCAGCGGGTAAATAAGGAAAAAAGAATAGTTAGACAGCTTCCTGTGAGCTAGAACCAACTAAGACTCTGAAATATTTGAGGCTCAGAACAATGAAACACACAACGACAAAGAGAAATCACCATGGCACTTCCTAATGCAGAAACACAGTCTTGAATAAGTTTGCGTTAAAAACTGTAGAAAGCCAAATGATGTTACTGATATTAGTGCACACTGAAGGATTCACAAGAATTTATTCACTTTATTCCCGTCAAAAATATTTTTGGAAGGTGGGGAACACCTGTGAACCCCAATCTTTAATCTTCTGCACAGCACCTATTACACAGCCACTTGACACCTCCTTAATGTGAAGTACAGTAGAGTTTTTCAGGCTTACCAGGGTTATTCACTGGTGCAGGCTGTCCCATGTATGGAGGAGGATTCATTCCCTTCCCAGCTGGTTTCTGGCCAGCTTCTGGGACAGGATAGGGGTGAGGATAGCTCACATTTATTCCTGTTGTTTCCTCATACGAAGGTGGTGCAGATGGGACAGGGATGCCACTTGGAACAGACATTGTATCTAAAACAGAGAGAAAATTATAACAAAAGACATTATTTATTGAGGGCAAGTGACAGCTAATTAGGCTCTATTCAGACAGAAAGCAAGAAGATAACTAGATTAAAATACACCTTTACCAGCAATGAAATTTGTTAACTTATTTGTTTCTGGTAGTATTAAAGGTTAATCTTGATTTCATTGTTGTGGTTGCTTCCTTCACTCCTCCTTTTCACAGGATAATTTTTACACAGTTTCCCATCACCGATTCTTCCTTTATAAATTAAAAATGCTAAAACAGGGACATGGAGCATCTTTATTAGTACACTAAACTATCTTGCAGTTTCTCCCAATTCTTCAAGAACAGTTTTTCAGATCCCCACTGTTTTTCTCCTGAAAAATCAAACTGTATGACAGGCCACATGGTACTTGCTAACTAACACAAGCCTGGTTTGTGGCAAAGCTCAAATATTTAAAAAACCCTATTTATCTCTGCTGTGGTTTGAAATTAAAAAAAAAGTACACTGAAGAAAAAAAGAAACCCCAAACAATTAAGTATATCCAAATCAACTCAAAGCTCAAATATGTCAAGGTTGACATTTTTGCTGCTTACCAAAGTTCCAAGTTTGCTCCTCCACCAATTGTTATTACAGACTATAGGAATGTTAACCATCACCTTTTCCCGAAGTGGAAAGAAACGATTGTGACTTTAACGCAGACTTCCTCTCTTTCTCCCTGCCTATCCAACTCCTCTACTCTGCCTGCCAATTTCTTTGTTGAACAATCTCCGACAGCATCAATGCTGATTAAGCATCTCCTTTTTTTCCTCTTCCTCCTAAGGACCACCAGACATCCCGGAGAACCACACTCCATTCTCTGCTGTCGCACATTTGATCCCTCTGTATACATGTAGGTCTTTTCACTCAGTACTATCTGGGAAGGGCAACCTGTATTTGCAATATTAATTCTATATTCTTATAGTAATATAGAAGCTATAATTAACTATAGCACTAGTATGAATAAAAGGAATAAGAAAAATTGCACTGATTGGGGGGGGCAGGAAAAGTATATTAAGAAATAAGAATGCCCATAACAATATAGCATTATTTTCAATGCTTGTTGCTTTAAAAACAGCAGCTTGCTGGATATATGCAGTGTCTTGTGGTGTGAGACACCGAGCATTCTAGGTTCAACACTTCTCCCCACAACTCTATCACATCCTGGGACAGCACTGCATTGCATGGTAACAACGGGACCTAAACATACACAACTTAGCTATCTTGGTAGTCACATGCTTCACAAAACTATCTGCCAGGTTCACAGTCCAACTTCCTTTTCTAGGAAAATGATATCTCCTCCCAAAAATAAACCAGGGAGTAACATGGTTAAGCTGAACTCTCAAGGCCAACCAGTGAACAATCCTTTCCTCACAAGCTATGCTGTAGATTTTTACAATCCAGGAAATATAATGTAACTTGGATACCCAATATGCAGAAGGACAAGGAAAAGAGTGAAGAATCAAAGAGAGTACCCTTGTCCATTACGACCTTGCTGGCTTTCTGACTTAGAAAAAGGGGGGGAGGAAGGGGAGCGGAAATGTCAGTATAAAATCTGGCTGATCCTTAAATTTTTAAATTGTCATTGGGAATTTAGTTCCTGAGAAGATGGAAGCTTACAATTTCTTTCACACTGAAATCAATACATAGTCACAGCAGACAGCAGAGAACCAACCTACAACTGCTGTGCAATAACCTATTGCACAAGATTCCCACACAGTGGCCTGAATCAACCTTTTTACTTTTAAGCTAGAATGATTACTTTATCCGAGAATTTATTATTCCAAAGTGTAGATAACTGTTGTGAAACTGTGCATCTACAACCACCTCCTCCCAGATTGCCACATTCTATTCTTCTTACATGTGCAGATGAAGTACAGAATTTGTTTGCTCCTTTCTGTATATTGTAATGCTTGAAAGTACCAGTTTAACAACCAATTGCATCAACAAGATTCATCCCAGGAAATAAGGTAGCTATTTTGTGCACAAATCTGGAACTTTTCCACTGCGTATTCTGAAAAAGGATCTTCTCATCACCATTTCAAGACATCTGTAACAGCCACCCTGAGGTCAAAGCATACTGGACTTCTAAATTAACACAGAGTCCTACTCTTAGTGAGCTATGAAAGAATTGCCTAAGGAACCTCCTTTTTCATTTGGTCTCCTAAAATATGGCTTTTTTGTACTGTTTAAAATGCACCTCTTTCCACCTGTCACCCAATAAATATATCATATTCTTCATTCAGAAGAACTGATCACTTCAGCAGCTAGATCACAAAGAAGGATCCAGCAGATGTACCAGACCAGAAGCTGAATATAAGCTAACAGTGCCATGAAAATGGCAAACACCATGCAGGGATGGGTAAGCAAAAACAGTATCTGTATAACAGCTGAAAAAGTTCTGCTGCTCTGGGAAAGCCCCCATTGGAGTACAGTATCTAAGAAACAAATAGGTGAACAGATTCCCAAGAAAAGCTTCAAGAACAATCATAGAGGCTAGAAAAGAGGAGGTTGAGAAAAAGCCAAAGAAATTGAGTGTCCTTAGTTTCAAAACACCAGAGAGAATAATGAAGACAGACAGGTAGCAATGAAGAAGAACTAAACAGACTCCTTCAACAGTAAACTTTAAGGAGAACCATAAGAAAAACTTTAAAATAATAACCTTTTTCCTATGTCTATTAATAAGACTATTTAAGCACTAGATAAATTGGCAAGACTTGTGGAGCCTTCATTCCTGAAAGTTTTAAGAACAGTTACACATGTCAGAACTTGTATGTCATTGAGCATTAAGTGGATTAGAGGACCTCTTCACATCCCTTCCAACTGTGTTTTCCATTATTTCAACACTTGCTCTTGAAAATAAATGCAGCACCTTTTAAACACCTACTTTTATGTATGCTGTTTCAGAAGTGAGATGCTACATCTGAAGAAACTGAGACTCAATCCTGAACACACTGCTTGTAAACCAACCCCGTGCCCCTAGAATTCGTTGTAAGACTGGGTCTAGAACTAACTGAAGACCAGCTTTCTCTACTTCAACAAAAAAAAAGAAAAGGAAGAAAAACCACCACACCTTAACCATGATTATAAAGAATTTCTGAGTATCAAACTTATTCAAGCTTCAGATAAGATAGTAACTGCAGTAAATTGATATGGCAATAAGCATTACCCCAAGGATTAGATAGTAACAAAAACAAAGGTGAAAGGAACATTCTAGAAAGGATTTTCAGCATTTTATTTCAGCTTAGGCAAGACTTACAGCTTGGGTTAGTATTTAAACTGTGTTATACTTCCCTATGCAGTCTCTTAAGGCACTTCCATAGTTTCCATTTGCACTCTGCTCTCTGCAAATAGGTACAGAGCAGCTTATAACTTTAATCATAATATGTTTTACAGATACATTCTATAAAATACCACTGATAGAGACACGTCTGGAAAAGGAACTAATGTATAATGCCCGATTATAAAGGACAAAAGATTAATATTACAAACCAACCCCAGATCATTTAAAAAGTGATACAGGATCTTAAGCATCCACATAGAATAGTGAAGACACGAATTTCTCACATCTTAACAAACTGTACACAGCTACTTACAAAAGAGCAGCAATTTACTAACCAAAAGATAAACAGGCACAAAAGCAAGCTGATGGCAGAAGCAGAAACTGAACCCACAGGTTTTGCCTTCATAAAGCTGGCTCTCAAATGCTGCTCCCAAATAATTAAAAATGGAAGATATTCAGTGACAAGTACCTGACTGTAAGAAAAGACAAAGGATAAGACAGGTAATAGGGAAGTCAAATACACCAAAAATTTATCTGGAGGTATCATATATGCAAATTATTAAGAAATATTAAAGCTATCTCAAACCAGAATATGCAAATGTTGAAAGACCAACAAGCACACTACATGCAAGATCAGGCCTTTTACGCTGATACGGATAGACAAGAAGTTTCCACTTACATCGGAAGTGTCAGATCCAAATGCCACTAAGCACAAAGAAGAACTGAGCAGTTCTAGCTTCTCTTCCCAGACTCTAACTACTCTTTTGCCTCAAGTCTTTAGACATGCATGTGGTAAGACAAAGACCAGTGACTTCAGCTACTCATCCCACATCATTCTTCTGCTCTTCATAAAAAACTACTGCATTCCAGGTGCACAATGGTAAGATGGACATTGACACTGAGCCCAGTTGCACTCTAACTTTGGGCAGATGAGTCACTAGACTCCAGAGAAGAATTAATAAAGCAGCAAAAACCCCAGGTCCCTCCTCCAGATTTTACTTTTTTTGTTCACTTGCTCAAGAGACAGAATCACAAGTATTTAGAGTGTGAGCACTTTTCTCAGCCCAAGTCATTTCCTTCATAAGCACACCTTAGAACAACACCAGCATGAGGCAAAGCACCCCTCCAGGTCATTCCTTCCTGCAGAGGTCTACTGCTCTACAGACAGAACAAAGTTGGCATAAAGGGAGGAAAAAGGCTGGTAAAAGTCACAGCATTCACAAACCATTTTAATCAAACAAAACTAGATTAGTTACTTAGGCTAGCTGGAGACCAGGAAGACAAGTAACAAATTCCACCGACAGAACGATGCATGGATACCCCTCATTCCAATGGGGAGTGCAGCACAGCTCTATGTCACTTTTACAACTGTGACCCAACAGCATTAAAACCATGTGAATTTTGGAAGATGGAAGCCTTTTGAAACTGTTGAATACTTAGTAAAACTCAGCAGGGCACAGCAGCTTTTGCCGAGTTTTGCATTTTGAAAAATCATATTTCAGCTAATTCAAATGCCCCCCTCCATTTTAATTCCTAAACCCTAACTCCATACAGCCATCTGAAATCAGAAGCAAGGTCTGTATGTGCTCCCTACTATGACCTACAAAGTTTTTTAAATAGTTGCGTAGTGTTCCTCAGTACACCCTCCCACAACATGGGTTTGTAAGAAGCTGGCCAGTTTCTTCAGAATGCAAATTGAAGTATCAAACTGTAAAACCTAGTGTAGATGAGGAAGACTCTGACGTTCTTCATCAAGATGAATACAGGTATTACAGGAGGGGGAAAAAACCCAAACATGTTTATCACAGTTCAGAAGCTACACAGGTGTTACTTAACGTGCCCAAAACAATAGGTTGCCCTGTGATAGCCTATACCTGCTCGATCTGCCAGATAATACATATTCCCACATTGACTCATGCCACTGTCTGTTACAGAAAGGGAAATGTACTCAAGATTCCCTTCCTCCCAAGGGGTAGATTTACTGCAAGAACATTAGGGTGCCATTATCTGTGTCATGCTCCCAAATAGAGATGCACAAAGCTACAGGACTGCCGTTGTCTTCCCCTTCTCTCCTCACTCAATTCATGACACAGACCCAGAGCCAGAGTCTGGCTCCCATACCTTTCATGCATCTTCACCTAGTGATAATCACCATAACTACAAATTGTCCTCTCCACACTCAAAACTGAGAACATATTTATTACCTGTTTTGCACCCCAGCATACATCCCCCATGAGAATTTTTTGGATTCCCCGGATCAGTATGTTAACATTATGTGGTTTAAAACTGCAGCCTTTTTCTGAAAACAGGATGCAAACGTATATTTTAAGAATGCAGAGAAATACCTTTTGCCCAAAGACAAATGGGGAAAAAAAAAAAACCAAACAGGAGAGGGAACAAGTAAGAAGTGGAAAGGTAAGTCAAGTCATTCATGCCTTAGCCAACAATCACAGATGAATCATTAGGCAAACATTTTTTTAATCCCAGCTGTTTTCCTGACCTGCACAAGAGTCTAGTAAAAAAGGATTCCACAGCAGCACACAGGTAACAGTACCTCAAGGATAACTGTGGGTAGACAGTATCTCTGCTCCTTATCAGGAGGGCAGAAAAAAAGGTTTGCGCAGCCCTTACACTAACCCACCACGTGAGGAGAAACTTGTGCACAGAAGTGTTGCTCCTGGGAGGCTGGAGAAGATGAAGGAAACTGTAGTCATCTCTCTCTCCGTGTTCAGCCAAACCTAAGCCTGCTTTTAATGCCATAGCAAATACTGCTCTTGTAAGAACGGAAGAGCAAATACACTTACTACCTTACAGAACAATTGTCCTTATCTGAAATCTTCCTTAGCCACAGACCAAAAATGCTCTGCTTTTAAATAGGCTCCCCTGAAACTAAATAATTACGTCTGTATTTGCTCAAAGTCCTTCTTAAACAAACTGTAGTATAAAGAAAAGATAATTTTTAGATTAAATCAGAGTGTATGTCTGTCAAAATAATTTTTTATAAAGGAGTTATAGTTAAAATAGTTAACTATATGAAAGTTTAAACTAAGAACATTTTCGTTGTTTCATATGGATTTACAACTTTCCCAATTTTATCAAAAGACATTTCTATCCCTAAAGCAGTAGAATAGCAAATGTTCTAAATCAATCTAGGACTATTTCTATGAAAAGAAAGATCCAGCTTGACACTTCAGCTGCCCACCACTATGGAGTAAGCTTTCAGCCATGTCAGTTCCTTAGTCTCACCTGCCACACAACAGCATAAATGCTGGTGGTACAAGGGGAGATGGCAACAACATTCATGCAAGGGGATGTACGATGATCATGAACTCAGACCAAACATCTCAGACCATCTGTTTTTACTTTCATAGAGCATCATTCCAAAACTCAGAATGCACTCATATGCACTGTCAGCAAGAGGAGGGACACTTCGTTACACACATTTATTAGGATGACTCAGAAGAGGTACATAGTTTATTTTATCTTCCACTGTAAGGAGTGTTGCTGAATATGAATTTATGTGAATGCATTACATCAAATTGCTTTCTAGGGAATTTTTACTGAGAGGTACAACACTCTAGCAAAGATGCCATGCAAAACAAGGCAAGGACACAAAAATAAAGTAAGCCTATAACTGGCTATCAAAGTGATGAACAAGGTGGCAATACCATCAAGAAAGCACACTTTTTATAAGAGCGTAAGAAGTTATTATTTTCTTAGATTTCTAAGGAGTTTTCATTTTTTTGGGGACTTCTATTGAATGGTATTTATGTTGGATGAAAAGAAACCTAGCCTCACATTCACAAGCCCTAGTCCTCATGGGGGACTTCAACCACCTCAATATCTGTTGGAGGGACAGCGCAGCAGGGCATAAGCAATCCAGGATTGCTATGATTCTATAAACAAGACATATGTAAATTCTGTCATTCATGTTTGGGTGCAAGACAGCAGATCTCGAGCAGGGACGTACTAGCTTCTACCCAGGATGAGGACAGTGCTGGGCAACAGCTGTTGGTAGCATAGTAGAGTAGTTGGCAGGAGAAATGGGGCCAGAGGAAGGCTGCAAAAAAGCATAGTGTGCGAGGGGCTTCAGCTGAGCAAGGGAGCAGACATCACTGAGAACAAAACCAGAAGATGCATGTGGTTGCCAGGAGCACAAGAGCCAAGTCACTATCTCTCTGCCATTGCCATCCAACCCTGAAAGCTTGCAGCTCCTCTCAGAAACTCCTGCCACACTCTCAACTTCTGCTGCTCTATTCCCAGCCTGACTGCCTTCTCCTGGATACAACATCCTTCACATATCCACACTGCCCAAGCTTATTCCAAGAAGCTATGCACCTCAATTTGAAAGACGTTACCTAAGCAGTCCTTAAAGCACAGAGTACAGCACAGCCTGCACTGGGCATGGGGAAAAAAAGTCCGAGGCCATTAGAATATTATTTAAAAAAAAAAAAAAAAAAAAGGTTTTACTTACTTGGATTGTTGCACGTTTGTTACACACAGGAGAAAGTTGGCTATAGACAACTGTGGTATCTGATCTTTTAAATACAGGAAAACACCCACGGGGAATACCAGCAGTATCTGTAGGCAGCACACACAAGGGCAAAGAACACATTAGTTGGAAGGAAACAGAAGCTACGACTGAATAGTTTTTACTAGAAGCAAACAAAAGGTATGGTAAATGAGCCAGATAGTAATGCAGAATTTCCCCCATCGGGACTGTAGCTGGCTGTAAATAATTCCATAACAAGAACAGAAGTAGGAAACACACTTTGGAACAGAAAGTTGTAACAGAATACAAAGTCAAAGGGTCTTGCACAACCTTACCTAAGTAGGTCCTAAGCAGGCAGCTGATCCAAATGACCTCCAGAGATCCCTTGTCCAATCTAAATTACTCTATAATAACCCAGAAAACAGAAGTTAGGATACTGTACCAGAAAAAGACTACAAAGGTCCAGTTCTGTTTTCATCCATACACTAAAGACTAAATGCTAACTAAGTTATGACAAAACTCATGCAAAAGAGACCAGTCGTTATGTAAACAAAACATACTTATTTGCTTTAATGACTTTTCAACTGAGGACATTTCTCCAGAAAACTGCCTTAATTGCTGGGCTGCTTCCATTGCTGCTGGCCTGGTTCAGCTCAGAGAAGTGCCAATTCATCCAAAGTACAGAGACTGGCAGCAACAGCAGGAACTGCAGGGCTGCTAAATACTCCTACTCCTGGTAGACTGAAGAGGGACCAAGACAGCCCCAAGTACTGTTGTATGCCTAGCAGGATGCAGATTCTGGATCAGTATCTTGATATCAAAAGGAAGCTGGGTTTTATTAGTGAACCTGATGTTTTATTATATTTTTCCTTACTTCACAGGACACAATGTAAATATATCTATTTGAGAACAGGAATTTCATACCATTTTAAAACAAGCTTGATTTTCTTGTTTTTCTGTGAGATGCTCTAGAAACTCTAGCCTATGATGGGTCCAAATCTGTAATAAGTTTTAGCCTTAACTCATAGCCAGCTTCTCTTGTGTCTACATCATCCTTTACGCAGTTATATATTCTAATGTTTATCCCATATACTTCTACTACCATAACTTTTCAACTAGAGTTCTCAACCGCTGCCTCCTGTCTGGTAAACCTGTGCTGGGCTTTACAATGTCCATGTTGCCTCCTCACCACTCATGCCTGTATCTGTCCATATCAACGTTGGTGCCCTCCAGGATCAACTATCTTTTCCTTTCCACACTGTACCTAGGAACAATGACCTGCCACCACGCGCCAGCCGAGCGAGGTCATTTACACAGCCAGTCACCCTCAGGGCCTCTGCAGCTGTGCAGGTCCCTTCCTCTGCTGTGTCAGTAGCCAGTACTTACTTTCCTTATCATACAGACCACCTACACACCTGTCTGCATACCGAAAGAAAAAAAAAAAGTAATCCACAATTGTTGTTGGTTCCTGCTCTGGTAAGCTACTTATTCAGCCCTTCCCTCACTTCCCATCCAAAAATCTCTCCCTTAAACCTTTAATTACAAGGGTAAGGCTCTGTGCACACGCATCTCCAGGCTGCAAACCTCAAAGAAAGTGTTATTTCTAAGCAACATAAACAAGTTCATTTTTAACCCACAACTGCTCTTCTCCAACCAACCCAATTCCTGTACCTATTTCCACAGTCATTCTTCAAAGTTTTAAAATAGGCCTCAGGTAGCACCTCTTGATTTTACACTTTTTCTGACAGTATCACTCAGGTCAAAAAGCCCTTTCAACACCTGAAAGACGCCTACAGAGACTTCACAGGTACAAAATACAACATGCAAAGAAAAAGAATTTCAGGCTTCATTATCCGATGAGGGCTGGAGTCGCTCCATCCACACAGAGTATAGCTAAGACCAGCGCAAAAGCTCCCAACAACGGCACAAGCGTCTTCGCTTTCCTGGAGTGCAGAAAAGTCTCTGGAATACTGCTGATTGCCCTCCTGACACAACACAGCTTTCATCAGGATTTCAGTTAAGTCTATAAACATTTCTATAAAGAACCTGTCACAAGTTTGTTCACTCTGCGAGGTTACACAGGACTAATCTGCTGCACTGGAGGCACAGTAATACATGAGTAAACACCACTAATGTTTATACATTTCAGTAGTCCCACGGTCTTCTCAGTAGACTAAGCAGAAATACGGAAAGGTTTATTAGGAAGGGAACTGTGTACTCAGTTCAGTGTGGGTTTTACAATAGCCACGTAGCTAGGACAAACACAGCAGCTGATGCAGAAGGACAGACGTGGCTGGGGGCGCGGTGCCTACGCAGGAACGGTAATTGTGGTAACCCATCATCTCCTTGAGGACAGGCATTGCTCCTTCACACAATTCTCATTGCATCCCAGCTTTGATAGACCGAGGAGGGAACAACACAGCAAAGATGACTAAACTCAGTAAATTTTTGTGACGATATTTGTAGTATTCCACAGCTGTATTTTTAAAAAACACTGACCTTCTGTTTTCTTTAGAAAAAGAGAAGTTTCCCCCTAAACTACAGGGATGAATGCTGATCGACTGCTCCCAGTCACAGCTACTTCTGCGGCACAGACACTGTCATCAAAGACCATCCTCACCTCTGCTTTACTGAAGAGCGAGTACTAACAAATCAATATCCTTTCATAGATTTCAGAATGGTCATGATCATAACTTCTAGCATGAACACATCTAGTCTTGATATTTAACATTCAATACTTATTTTTAAATGATGTTGCATTTTTCATTTCTAACCACTAACTAGTTTTGGACAGCTGGCTCAATTTAAAAATGACTGCTATGCTTTTTCACTTCTTCTTCCCCTTCCTGAAGATAGATGCAAACAGATTTCAGGTCTTTACAGTGCCTGGCAGTATCCCTGGCATGACAATCACATCTCCTGTGCCTTTTTTTTTTTTTTTTTAAGTTAAAGTTTCAAATCTGAAGCACAGATAACATTTTATCAAGCACTACAGTGAATGGTATAAAACCAAAACTAAATATCAGTCCCTTTAAGTTATCTAGCAAAATGGAAATTCCCAATAAAGAACAAGATGACATCAAGATTACAAAACAATCTCTTCAAAATACTGAGTACTGTGGAGATAACCACAACTTCAGCTTTTCAACTTAATTTTGCTAATGTCCCTTCTGCTTTAAATGTCAACTTTGAAGAGATATTTGAACTATTACTTCATAGTGCAAACACATGTCTCGCAATCCTGGGCATTACCTGAAGATTAGCCTTGGGACAAGAGAAAGAGAAGGAAATAACTCACCTCTCTGCTTGGTATTTAAAAAACAAAGGAAAAGAATTGCTTACAAATAGAGCTTTCCTAAGCCAGCCTGGCCACCAAATATGTTGTAGCCCTTCCATTACTCTTTATCTCTTACTAAGATTGGACACAATTTAATCCCTTAAATTAGACAATTCCTACTCAGTCCTCTTCGCTAGAAATCACAAATTACTCTCCAACACCACAGGCCCCCTGCACAGCAGAGTTTAAGACAGCACCTGGAATGAAACATGGGTTGAGGGCTAATCTTTTTTTTAAACAACCAGGCAGGACATACAGGTTTATCAGAGCACTCGGGATTTCTGCAGTGCACAGCAGCCACAACACTTGCTTGGGCCACCTCCTTGGTTATCTGAACTCTGGACAGTAACTTCCTAGTCCACCAACCTGCTGAGAAATATTATTTTAAAGTTGTGTAAATTTCTCAGGCGTTACTGAGAGATTAAAATTCAGTAGTAAGTAAAAAAAAAGACTTTGTTACATTATTATTTTAGTAAGACAACCAATGCCACCAGTTAGGTCACACAGAATTTTATACTGGCAAACTACACAGCGTGTGCTCCCCAGCAGAAGAGGTTACAGGCGTTCAGTACGCTTCTTTTATCAAATAATCAACAATCCCAGAACAATCCTGCGAGCAGCTTCCGCGGGGGTCCGGTGCGGCCGGTCAACCTGGGGTAGGGCGGGGCTGGGCCGTTC
>NW_010287236.1:0-14011 GCF_000700745.2 Antrostomus carolinensis
AGAGGGGGGGGAAGGGGGAAATAAATAAATAAATTAAAAATGAAATAAGATGGCAGTGCTGCTGCTGCTGCCTGTGAGGTTTGCTGGTGGGGATTTCTTCTTGGTTCCTGCTTTCCTTGGAACTAGGGAGATGCCTGGGGCCACGGCTAGATTATCCGCTGCGGGTTTAGTGAGAGCTGAATGGAAGATTGCAGGTTACAAATCACAGGCTTTGTTTGAAGGAAGGAAGGAAGGAGGGAGGGAGGGAGGGGGAAAGAAAATTCAATATGGTGGAGAGAAGGTTTTCCTCGCTGTTAAATACCCTTTCCTCCTGGGAATGGGGAGAAGTGGCTTGACAAAGTGATATCTTTGAGAATTTCACCCATTTCTCTTATTGATGTTAATTGTAAATAGAAATTCCTGCCCTTTTCTACTGTGGCTTTGGGGTTGTGATTGACGTGGCTGTCACAGTGGTGGAGGCATCATGTCTGCTGACACCAGACTGGGGCACAGCTGCTTAAGGCAGATTTGGTTTATCATCCCTCCTCCCCCCCACTCCCTGTTTCCAGTATGGGAATAATGGAATAAATAACAAAACCAGGATGTGGCACAAAAGAAAATGCACAACGTGTGGGAGCGTCTTCCCAGCTGCTGCCGTAGGGTAAACCCAACTTTCCTGGTTGCTTTCATTCCTTTCTCTGAAGGCTTTTCCTTTGAGGTAGCAGGAAAGACTTAGGAGGTAAAAGCTTCTTCCCTTTGATAAGAAAAGCTGCAGTCTGTCCTCAAACCTGTCTCTAGCTCACCAAAGCAGGGAAACAGACTTTTTAGGGGAGGTGAAATATAATGAGCTTCTAGTGTAAGGGGGCCTCCAATAGATCTGAGCTTCATTAAGATGTTAATTTATGCTTTAGAGTGAGCTGTGGTATCGAGTTGGTAAGCACCCCCTGCTTAATCCTGAACTGACAAATGCCAGTGTAAATTTGACAAAAGGCCTCTTGTGAAATCACTTTTCAGACAAGCTAATGCTCAGCAGTTGAGTTAAAAGGAATAAATTACTATTTTAAGGTGCTCTGACCAAACCCCAGAGCCTGAGAGCGGTGCAGGAACGCTTATTTTATGTCTGATGTGTAGACTTTACCTCCAAAATAGCAATTAGAGCAGGATGGACTTCATCTCAACTTGAGCAGCTCATGCTGAAAAGCAAATGAATGGAAACCAGAGATCCTGGTGCAGCCAGGATGTTCCTGATCCTAAAATAACGTGGCTTTGCCTGGCGAGTAGTGTCAGAGCAGAGCCTGGTTCTGGCTGAGCTACAGGACTCACCACTCAGATGAGGCATCAGACTGGAAGCTTGAAGGTTGCTTCTCCAACTTTGCTCTGGTACTAGTGGTGGCAGAGTCAAGCTTCCTGAGGAGAAGGAACTGGAAAACACTCTGTGTAAACACAGTCAGTTGTTGTTTTTGTTTCCTTTTTCAAAGAATCTTGAACTGTCAAGAAACTTCAGGTGATGTTTTCAACCAGCTTTTCCTTACCAAAATGAACCATAGTGTTGGAATCCCATCAGGCTACAGTGACTTTGTGTCTCTTCTCTGACAGTTGGAGTCCCATCAAGCTACTGTTGTAGCCGAGTGACTTTGTGTCTCTTCTCTGACAAGCCTGACTTGCACCCCACGTACTGATGATGCGAGGGCTGGAGCAGCTCTGCTGTGAGGACAGGCTGAGAGAGTTGGGGCTGTTCAGCCTGGAGAAGAGAAGGCTCCGGGGAGATCTTATAGCGGCCTCCCAGTACCTGAAGGGGCTACAAGAAAGCTGGGGAAGGACTTTTCATAAGGGCAGTTAATGACAAAACAAGGGGAAATGGGTTTAAGCTGAAAGAGGGGAGGTTTAGATGAGATATTAGGAAGAAGTTCTTCACTGTGAGGGTGGTCAGACACTGGAACAGGTTGCCCAAGGAAGTTGTGGCTGCTCCTCCCTGGAAGTGTTGAAGGCCAGGTTGGATGAGGCTTTGAGCAACCTGGTCTAGTGGAAGGTGTCCCTGCTGCTGGCAGGGGGGTTGGAACTGGATGAGCTTTCAGGTCCCTTCCAACCCAAACCATTCTGTGATTCTATGATCTTGATGCTGCCTGAACAAAAAGAGATTAAACTGGAGTCTTGTTTGCTGGGCACTTGAGCTCTGTGTCCATCTTCTACCTTTACATCTTATCCCATGAGAGTTACCGGTTGATTTATCCCAACATCCATCACTGAGGACTTGTCCAAAGCTCATAAATTAGCTGTAATCCAGACCATCTGGGAGAGGCAGCGCCTGGCTCCTGATCTGATGGGTTTGTTTTTTTGGGGGGTTGTTTTTCTTTCTCTTTCCAAAGTGAAAGGTCAGTTGTTGATTTAAAGAGGAAAAAAATAAATTGTCAGAACCTTTTTTTTTAAAAAAAGCCACAAATACATCTGCTGAGGTGGTTGTTCTGGGGTCACCCCAAGAACATGTGAATAAATTTCCACTTTTGATGGATCTGGAAGTGCAACCTTGAATATTTCAGGTGCTGATCTCTTCTCCAACCAGTAATGAAGAGCTCAGGCAGGCAGCTTTAGGATTGGGATTACTGGCACTGAAATATTTTAATTTCTTTTCTCTTATGCATGCAAATAAGAGCCCCCATGGCAGTGCCAAGCTTGTAAGGTGACGTCTTAGCGGTACGGGGGGGAGAAGAATAATCCTGGTGCATCTTTAATCCTGAATTAATGCTGATCCAACAGCCTCAGACTGAGATGAGGTAGAATGAACGTCACGGCGGTCGTACGAGAGCGCTGCGTTCCTCCCCGTCCCTCCGTGTGCAGAGTGATGGTGAAATGGTGGAGATATCATAGAATCACAGAATCATGGTTGAGGTTGGAAGGAACCTCTGAAGGTCACATCTAGTCCAACCTCCCTGCTCAAGCAGGGACCCCTTCCACTAGACCAGGTTGCTCAAAGCCTCATCCAACCTGGCCAAGAACACTTCCAGGGAGGAGCATCCACAACTTCCTTGGGCAACCTGGGACTCTGTCTCACCATATTCAGAAACCATCTGGGCAAAATCCTGGTTCATGTGCTCCAGGAGTCCCTGCTTGAGCAGGGAGGTTGGACTAGATGTGACCTTCAGAGGTTCCTTCCAACCTCAACCATGATCCTGTGAAGCGTCGGGCCGCGTGTGGTAACTACGGGGCAGGGATTTGCAAAGTGCTGGTGGCTCTGGTCTAACACCAGAGCTGGTAGATCTTCCAGGTATCATACCCTGAAGGTACTGGTGGGAATGGTTTCTTCAGGTTACTCAAAAGTCTTCCTAGTTTTGAGATCCTTGGTTTAGGTTTGTGAGGTGTGTTGTTGTAGGTGAGGCAGCATCTTTCTCCAGACCTACTGCACAAGCTCGTTTTTAATCTGGTGCTGTAATCTGCAAACTGGGGAAGATTTAGTGTTTTTATTTTCTGACTTGTCTTTTCACTTCACCTTAATTTACACCTCTCTGGTGTGGAGAGGACTTGATGCTCACTCACCAGGTGGTTTGGGAGTGGGGGTTGTGCCCTCTGACAGATGTTCATTATCTCCTTTTCCTTTATTTGGTGTGAATGTTGGGTGTAATTAAACTCTCCTGTTTAGTCCCTGTAGATGAACACCCTGTTCCTTCTGGGTTTCCCTCCTCGTGGGCACCAGCGTGTTGAACTAAGCTTCTTACCTGCCAGCTCTAGAAACCCATCGCAAAAATAGAGGTTCCATTTCTGTAGAAGCAAAGTAGCCAAACTCTTTGGTTCAACATCTATTTAATTACATCATCAGAGGCCTTATTATAGACTCATAGACTGGTCTGGGTTGGAAGGGACATGAAAGCTCATCCAGTCCCAACCCCCCTGCCAGCAGCAGGGACACCTTCCACTAGACCAGGTTGCTCAAAGCCTCATCCAACCTGGCCTTCAACACTTCCAGGGAGGAGCAGCCACAGCTTCTCTGGCCAACCTGGGACACTGGCTCACCACCCTCACACCAAACAATTTCTTCCTCACATCTCAGCTCCATCTCCCCTCTGCCACTTTCAAGCCATCACCCCTCGTCCTGTCACTCCCTGCCCTTGGCCAAAGTCCCTCCCCAGCTTTCTTGTAGCCCCTTCAGGTACTGGGAGGCCACTAGAAGGTCTCCCTGGAGCCTTTTCTTCTCCAGGCTGAACAGCCCCAACTCTCTCAGCCTGTCCTCACAGCAGAGCTGCTCCAGCCCTTGCTGAGGAACCTAAATAAAGAACATCAAAGTGACAGTGCAGACCAAGTGGAGTGTCACTGTCCCTTGCATCATCATCCCCCGGTAGCTGAGGGGATTGCTCAAGTGCTGTGAGTAGATGCTGTTGCAGTCTGGATGGTTAAGCAGAGCTTTGAGTGTCTCTTGCTGGAGTCCAGCGCCGTAGATGTAGCCAGTGTATGTTAGAGGTGGAATAACCTGGATGATGGTAACGAGCTGCGTGCTCTAGATGAACCTGCTTTGTCAGGGGGGTTGGACTAGATGATCTCCAGAGGTCCCTTCCAACCCCCACCATTCTGTGATGCTGTAAGTTCTGGCTCACCACGGCACAGCCTTGTCTCTCTAAGAAAGAGCTCGTGCCGTGCCAGAGCCTGTTCTCGAAGACGAAGGGATTTTGCTGAAGGTTTTGCCCAGGATCCTCCCCTGGGCGCTGCTCGATGGACCCACGCTGGCTCGAGTTCCCATCAGGCTGTTGGAGCTTTTCTGAACTGCTGTCCTACTTGGAGAAAATCCATGTGAACTTACTCCCTTCCCTCGATTCTTGGAGGCTTCTGTGTGCAGAACATCTCTTCATGACCACTTCATACAAGTGAGGAAGAGCTGATGCTCTTACACAAGCGTGGAAACACCGATACCTCCCAGCTACCCCTGACTCCTGGGTTTTTTTTTTTTTTCATGGATTTATATTGAATATAGACTCATAGAATCACAGAATGGTTTGGGTTGGAAGGGACCTTAAAGCTCATCCAGTTGCAACCCCCCTGCCATCAGCAGGGACACCTTTCACTAGACCAGGTTGCTCAAAGCCTCATCCAGCCTGGCCTTAAACTTCCAGGGAGGAGCAGCCACAGCTTCTCTGACCAACCTGTTCCAGTGTCTCACCACCCTCACAGTGAAGAACTTCTTCCTAATATCTCATCTAAACCTCCCCTCTTTCAGCTTAAACCCATTTCCCCTTGTTTTGTCATTAGCTGTCCTTATGAAAAGTCCTTCCCCAGCTTTCTTGTAGCCCCTTCAGGTACTGGGAGGCCGCTGTAAGATCTCCCCAGAGCCTGTCTCTACATTCCTGATGCACGTTGCTCTCTGGTTCTGTGCTCTCCAGTGATGAGTGGTGTTGCAGACGACATGGATCTCTCTGAGACTTGCTCTGTCATTCATCAGCCACACAAAGGCAGGGAGCCAGGAGCCCGTTGTCACCTGAACTGGCTGAAGCTGTGGATTACAGTAGCTCAGCGTGACCGTCACTCGCACAAAGGTTGTGTGTGACCCCAGCTGGATACCTGCAGCTTTCCCTCCCGCCTCTTGGTGCCCTTTCTGCTGGCAGCAGCTGCTCAGTTCTACTTTTTTACACGGTGTTGATGTTTCTACTGGCAGAAAACCACCAGATTTTAAACTTTAACACTTCCCCTTTTTTTTTATTTGCAGTTTAAACCACCTCCAGCCCTTCTCTTACCAGGACAGGCTGTTTGTTTTCCTCTCTCTCTGACCTATAATGACATATCAAGCGGTTCTTAGACCCAGACTAGCACAGCAGTGGATGGGTAGAGCCAGCTCAGCTGTCAAAAGGAATTGCTGAGCTGGGAGGATCAATCCATTGTGTGTTTTTTATGACTGTGCTGTTGCCTCAAGCGATGGTGAAAGGCCCCTGTGGGATTTCAACGCTCAGGAACCTGGGTGATAAGAGTCAACCTGTTAAATGAACCTTGGATTAAAATAATATCATAATATCTCCGCTTCCATCCCCGTATTGGTGTTGAATGGGTGTGAAATAAGATGGAGAAGGTACTTGAGACCTCTTGTATCTTCTGCTGGGACTCAAATTTGCTGGCAGTTTGGGCAGGCGACCTCTTGAAGGGATTCACACTCACTGGGAAGTGATGGGTGAACTGGTCTGAGAAAAGAGAGGAAGAAATGCTTTGAAGTTTCCTGAAATGGAGGAAGGAAATCAGCTGACATCTTGGGCTTGAAGAATGGAGCTTCTGCAGCTTCTCCTGCAACCTCATCCCTCCAATTGATACTTATTTTGTTTTGAAATCCTGGTTGGCTTCCTCATGGCTCAGCTCCAGCACGGATCCCTGGCAGTCTTGTACCACCATCTGGTAGAGCTGGTGAGCCAGGATTTTGGAAGATGTTCCAGCAGGGATAAAACCACAGGGTAGAGTAAAGAATCCAACCAGATTCCTCGTGTAGAGCTCTGTGAAATTTGGTTTAACCGAGGAGATCACGCCGGCTAGTAGTGTTGCACTTGGGGTGATAGTCCGACGTTGCCTGTGGTCAATCATTAATGTCTTAACTGATGCCATAAAAGCCACCACTACTTTCACTTTCATTGTTCCTCAGCCTTGTAGGGCTTGTGGTGTTCTCCACTAGTGTCTTAATGTAGAGGTTGGTGTCTGCTGTAAGGGTCTCTGCTTTCTTCAGCCTGTCTGGAAAGAGTAGAGGGACCTTGTAGGACATCTGGAGTCTGTGGAGGATGGTTTGGTGCTAGAAGGAGCAGCTGATGGATCATGGAATCCCAGACTCGTTTGGGTTGGAAGGAATCTTCCAAGGTCATCCAGTCCAACCCCCCCTGCAGTGAGCAGGGACATCTTCAACCAGATCAGGTTGCTCAGAGCCCCAAGGTCCAACCTGACCTTGAATGTTTCCAGGGATGGGACTGGATGATGGAGAGGTTTTGTGGGAAGTACAGCAACTAATTCTGTTCACGATCCACATGATGACCACGAAGCTTTGATATCACCCATAACTTGAGGGATTAAACTCAGAGCAGCCTGTTCTCACCATACACCACGCAAGCAGCTCTAGCTTTGTTCTTTGGGGCTTTGGCTGAATGACTGTGGGTGGCATCCTGGTGGGTAACAAGCTGCTTAGCAGCATCTTCCTCTCCTGGCAGAGCGGATTTGCCACCTGGAAGCCAGCAAATCCTCACGCCAGCGATTTCTACCGACCATCCGTGCACCACTGACAGATGTTGAGACACTTCAGAGCAACAGAACCTCTCCTGAAAGCTGCTGGTGAAGATGAAGGTGGTTTTAAAAGCTTCCTTTATACTGAAGATTTACTGGAGTTAAATTTACAAGTCATGTTGACCAAGGAAGTTGTGGCTGCTCCTCCCTGGAAGTGTTGAAGGCCAGGTTGGATGAGGCTTTGAGCAACCTGGTCTAGTGGAAGGTGTCCCTGCTGCTGGCAGGGGGGTTGGAACTGGATGAGCTTCCAGGTCTCTTCCAACCCAAACTATTCTGTGATTCTATGATCTCTGCCAGGAGAGATTTCTCTTGAGTGACCAGCTCCTCCTCTCCTGAACGTGCAGATGTGCAGCAGTGGCATCTCTCAGCAGCTGGATGTGAGTTTTAGAGGCTGAATGAAAGATAATGATGTGTAGAGAACTGTTCACAAGGTCATGTCACAATGAGATGAGGGTTGATGGTTTTAAACCAGAAATGGGTAGATTGAGGTTGGATTTTAGCTCTTCAATATGAGGGTGGTGGATCATTGGAACAGGTTGCTCAGAGAGGTAGTGGAGGCTCCATCCCTGGAGATATTCAAGGTCAGGTTGGACAGGGCTCTGAGCAACCTGGTCTAGTGAGATGTCCCTGCTCAGTGCAGGGGGGTTGGACTGGATGACCTTTGAAGGTCCCTTCCAACCCAATACATCCTAAGATTCTACATGGCCAGGACCTACAAATTAGATAATGTTGCTGTTGAACAAGAACTCAACTGCAGATGTAATTCTGCCTTTGGAGAGAGCTGAGGCAGAGCAGGAAAGATCAGTAGAACCTCCAGGATAAGCAGTCCTAAGTGTGCAGGTATTCACAGAGTCACAGAATGTTGGGGATTGGAAGGGACCTCGAAAGATCATCCAGTCCAACCCCCCTGCCAGAGAAGGAACCTAAATGAGATCACACAGGAAGGCGTCCAGGGGGGTCTTGAATGTCTCCAGAGAAGGAGACTCCACACCCTCCCTGGGCAGCCTGTCCCAGGGCTCCAACACCCTCACTGTAAAGAAGTTTCTTCTCAAGTTGAAGCAGAACCTCCTGTGTTCCAGCTCACACCCACTGCCCCTTGTCCTACCATTGGGCATCACTGAGAAGAGCCTGGCTCCATCCTTCTGACATTCACCCTTTACATATTTATAAACATTAATGAGGTCACCCCTCAGTCTCCTCTTCTCCAAGCTAAAGAGCCCCAGCTCCCTCAGCCTTTCCTCAGCAGGGAGATGCTCCACTCCCTTCATCATCTTAGTGGCTCTGTCCTTTGGCTTGTGAATGCCAGCAGCTTAGTTGCAAATTTGTGTTTTGATGGGGGTTGAGCCTTGCAGGTCCTTAGCTGGTTCTGCAAACTGCAGCTTGTGTCTCTCTGCCTCTTGATTTTGTGTTCAGATGCAGCTGAGCTGCTGCTCAAAGTAACCTCGGTGGTTTTAATCTCAGTGGGTACGTGACGAGGATAGCAAAGCGTCTCCTGAGATGATCAAGCTCCCAAATGGCTTAATTTATTCTTCCTGCTACTTCTACCCTCTAAGAGATGCTGTTGACTCTCCTGCACGTCCCAATGTGACAAATATCAGACTGAGGTTTTGAGGAGACTGTCTGGAGTCCTTTAAGTCAAGGTTTTATGTTCCTGGTGTCACCCATACCTGAGGCTGCTGCTTCCAGAGAAGGGCAACGGAGCTGGGGAAGGGTCTGGAGCACAAGTGTGCTGAGTTCCCTTGTGGCTGAGGGAACTGGGGGTGTTGAGCCTGGAGAAAAGGAGGCTGAGGGGAGACCTTCTGGTTCTGTCCAAGTCCCTTGGAGGAGGGTGGAGAGAGGTGGGGGTGGGTCTGTTCAACCAAGGACCAAGGGACAGGACAAGAGGAAATGGGCTGAAGTTGTGGCCAGGGCAGTTGAGATGGGATGTGAGGAAGAATTTCTTTGCTGCAAGGGTTCTGAGGCATTGGAAGGGGTTGCCCAGGGCAGTGGTGGAGTCCCCATCCCTGGAGGGATTGAAGAGTTGTGTAGACACAGTGCTGAGGGACATGGGTTAGTCATAGGGGACTTGTCAGTGTTGGGTTCATGGTTGGACTCCATGATCATAAAGGTCTTTTCCAATCCAGGCAATTCTGGGATTCTCTGTGAAACTCCTTAATTCGATCACTGGTGGTTTAGCAGTATGGATTTCCCTAATCTGCCCTAAATACATCAACTTCCCAGAAATATCCTTGTGGGAAGCCCTGGTAGATGTCAGTTGTGTAGTTAAAACCTCTTGTTTGGTTTACCCAGAGCAGACATCAAACCTAGGAAGGGGTTAACCTGTCTCAAACCTTTCAGTGTGAATGTCTCAATTCTGGAGTGAGGCAACTGCTGCCCTTGTTTTGAAAGGACTTTGGAATCCAGGCGTGCAGCGAGCTGTCTGAACAGGCATCCTCAGGAAAAATGGGAGGAGATTCAAACACAACAAACTCAAACACAACAAACTCAGCCTCCCAGTACCTGTGTCCCTTCTCTTTCCCCATCTGTGTAGGAATGCATCCTCTCCGGGATCATGTCAGTGAATGGAAAGAAAGTCCTTCACATGGATCGGAACTCGTACTACGGAGGGGAAAGCGCATCCATTACACCCTTGGAGGATGTAAGTACAGAGGCTGACACCCCCCTGTCGTGTCCTCCCCACGCACATAAAGGGGTTTTATTTCACCTTATCCTCGGGGTGGATTCAGAGTAATTCCTCTTCAGGGTTTCCTTTGAGTAAGAACATTTTATGAGACTTCCACACCAGATAACAGTGGGGGAGAAACCAGTGTGAGTGTTTCTATTTGATAGGTAGGACTTGTTTTCTCTAGTTCTCTTATATTCTTCTTGTTTTCTCTAATTCTCTTATAGCAGCCTCCCAGTACCTGAAGGGGCTACAAGAAAGCTGAGGAGGGACTTTTCATAAGGGCAGTTAATGACAGAACAAGGGGAAATGGGTTTAAGCTGAAAGAGGGGAGGTTTAGATGAGATATTAGGAAGAAGTTCTTCACTGTGAGGGTGGTGAGACACTGGAACAGGTTGGCCAAGGAAGTTGTGGCTGCTCCTCCCTGGAAGTGTTGAAGGCCAGGTTGGATGAGGCTTTGAGCAACCTGGTCTAGTGGAAGGTGTCCCTGCTGATGGCAGGGGGGTTAGAACTGGATGATCTTTAAGGTCCCTTCCAATCCAAACCATTCTATGATTAATTCCCAGCTGAGATTCAGGCACACAGTGTCTGAACCGTCATTTGGAGGTATAACACCCGACAGCTAGATGTTAAAACTCTTCAGTTAAATTGTTACTGCCACACTTGATGGAAAATCTTGACCTAACAAATGCTGTGTGTTCTCTGGGCCTTGATTTTTTACTCTTGGTCCTTGGTCTGTGAGCACTTGCAGATAAATAGATGCCAACTCATTTGCTTACAGCTTGAGCCCTGTGATCGTGTAGCCTCTAAAGCTGATTAATCAGATGTCAGGAAATCACTGCTCTCCTTGCTGCTTAATTGAGTTAAATATTTATCTTGGAGAATCTGATTGAAGCATATGGAGGAGCCTGCCCTCTCCTGAAGCAGACCAAGTGAGAGGACAAGAGGAAATGGGCTCAAGTTGTGGCCAGGGCAGTTGAGATTGGATGTAAGGAAGAATTTCTTTGCTGCAAGGGTTCTGAGGCATTGGAAGGGGTTGCCCAGGGCAGTGGTGGAGTCCCCATCCCTGGAGGGATTGAAGAGTCGTGTAGACACAGTGCTGAGGGACATGGGTTAGTCATAGGGGACTGGTCAGTGTTGGGTTCATGGTTGGACTTGATGATCTTAAAGGTCTTTTCCAACCCAGGCAATTCTGGGATTTCCTTTAGCTCTGTCAAACAGTATTGTGGTTCCACAGATCATCAATTCCCAAGCTTTAAGCTTTGGAGAAAGAAAGCCTGGACGAGCAGAATAACGCTGCTTGATTCTTACTGTAAGAACTGACTGGATGTGCATTGTGTATCGCATCAAAAATTAAATTTTGAGCTAAAACACCGGCCAAAAACTTGCTGTGAAGAGCTTCTGTTCAGCTGGGGCGATGTGGAGGTGGAAAGTGTGTACAAGTGTGGGAGAAATTATACCCATAAATATTTCCTCTTGTTATAATGAGTTTTATATTCTCTCCAAAGCTCTACAAAAGGTTTAATCTACCAGGAACTCCACCAGAATCTATGGGGCGAGGAAGAGACTGGAACGTGGACCTCATTCCAAAATTCCTTATGGCTAACGGTAAGCCATAGCGAGCTCCCCCCAAATCTGCCTCGTAAGCTCAGCCTGGGTTAGTTGTTCAGTGCTGTAATCAAACAACCAGCCCTTAATGAACTTGTGGAAGCGTTAATCAGAGCTGTGGAAAGCTCACTCCAGCTCATCTGCATCTGTTGATGCCAGGAGCACCCCAGCTTCTGCTCTGTGACTCATTTTGGGTGTGGACATTTCAATTTCAGAAGATGGCTCCTGCTTAGAGCACAGAGCAACGAGGTGTCTGGAAGGTTTGAACACCCATTTTCCAACATCCTCTCTAAAGAGTTTTGCCTTTTTACCCAGAGTTCACGCTGTGAATTTGTGCCTTGTTGTTCTTCCGTGGCTTAGGAAGAAACAGTTGATTCCATGGTGACTGTTAATCCCCTTTGTTCCTATTTTATGGCTTGCAGACTCTCTCATCCCTTGTTGATGCTACAAATCCTCTTTCTATAATGTTCTAGTACTGGGACAGATCTCCTGGACCAAATCCACTCTTGGTGAAGTGGTTACTAATGCCAACAAGTTCAGGGGCAACTCCCTTTGCCAAATATCAACCACTTGCTACCAGAATCTCATCCCTGAAGCACGTAGGGATGGATGTTTTGCATAGAGCCAGGCTTTTTTTAAGGCTCTTGCAGTGCAAGACTTGATTTGATTCCAGTCCAAATTGGGTTACTCTGGTCTCACCTTACTCTCAGCTTGCACAGGAATCACAGATTTAAGAATTATCATTAAAATCCTCATTAATCAGACAGTCTTCACAAACTTTACTCACATCAACAACAAAAAGAATTCCCCACCCTAAAATCAAATCAACATCATCACAACACCAGACAGAAGCGGGTGATTTGCACACAACCCACCCCTTGTCTCTTCACCACAATTAAACCACAGAAATCCTTCACTGTTGTTCCACTTGTCACTCTCTAGCCATGTTCAGTCCCTCTCTGGGGATGTGACAGTGGGGACACATAAGTGGACATCCATTGCCATTAGCTGCTTGCAAGCCAGGGGCTAATTTATGATAATTTGGCTGGATAATTAATATACAAGCTGTGCTAGATCCAAATAGTGAGGATGAGGAGCTGCTGTGGTTCGAAGACGTGACCTTGTTTGTCACGTTGAGCGTGACAGAGCTACGAGGAGCAAAGAGCA
This sequence comes from Antrostomus carolinensis, assembly GCF_000700745.2. Lineage (NCBI taxonomy): Eukaryota > Metazoa > Chordata > Aves > Caprimulgiformes > Caprimulgidae > Antrostomus > Antrostomus carolinensis. Next base: position 12,644 of record NW_010287236.1, read on the forward strand.
GTTGTGCTGCAGGATGGTTTTTACTCATCAGACTGTTGCAAACCACAGGAGTGACGAGGAAGCTGTTAGTTAATTGCCTATAAGAAAGCTTTAAAACTGCCTCATAATTGCACCAGTGAGTATCTGCCACACCTCGTCTGTTACACGGAGGTGTAAGAGCTGTGTGGGTTGAAGGTGGTTGAAAGAACTGTCTGCCTTGTGAGAAGCATTGTCCTTCTCTTACCTTCTGGTTCTAGACCAGCTGGTTGACTTGTGCCAAACTTCTTCTCCAGGTCAGTTGGTAAAGATGCTGCTCTACACAGAAGTCACTCGCTACTTAGACTTCAAGGTGATCGAGGGAAGCTTCGTCTACAAGGGAGGAAAGATCTACAAAGTTCCTTCCACTGAGGCAGAAGCTTTGGCATCCAGTGAGTAGTTGCACCTCGCTTTGTTTCCTCCTGAGGTTACTGTTCTTAAACAAAGGCAAGACAGGGCTCTGCCACCCACATCTCAAGATATTTCTGTCCTCATGTAGACATCTTAACGCTCCTCATGCGGTGCTGTGTGTAGACTCCATCTCAGTAACAAGCTGTGCTTAGCAGGGGATTCTTCTGCATCTCATTTGACTTCAAACACCACTTGCAATGTCAGTCTTGGGCTTCTTGAGCCTTGAGTTGTGGTTTTCTTGGAGCTTTCAAATGGAACCAGTCCAGCTGCCTGTTCTGTGTCTCATCTGGTGAGAGTTTGGCAGTATTGTGTTTGGAGATGAGATGTGAGGAAGAAATTGTTTGGTGTGAGGGTGGTGAGACAGTGTCCCAGGTTGGTCAGAGAAGCTGTGGCTGCTCCTCCCTGGAAGTGTTTGTGGCCAGGTTGGATGAGGCTTTGAGCAACCTGGTCTAGTGGAAGGTGTCCCTGCTGCTGGCAGGGGGGTTGGAACTGGATGAGCTTTCAGGTCCCTTCCAACCCAAACCATTCTTTGATTCTCTGCTGTCTCTGCCTTCATGTTTCACCAAGTCCTCTCTTGCTTCTCCAATTTGTAGAGAATTAAACCACATAAATGGTGCCTTGTCCAGTTTTGTATTTGCAATGTTGACCCTCACAGCACTTGTTTGTTCCTTGGTGAGGCTGCAGGAGTGTCCAGCACAACTTGCTCTGACGGAGCTTTGATCACCACACTATGATGCTGAGTCTGGTAGATACCAAACATGGGTCTCTTGCTTAGGGAAACTCAGGTCAGGTTTTACACCAGCCCAAGTGGAAACTGTTCTTCAAGCCTTTTGGGTTTTTTTTTTCCTTCACTACTTTAACTGTGTGGTGGTTTGACCCACAGTGGGACCATGTGGTCCTGGATTCACTCTCCCAACCAGGTGAGATGGGATGGGAGACACA
>NW_010287237.1:0-6804 GCF_000700745.2 Antrostomus carolinensis
ACAGACAGGGTTGCTTGTACTGGTGTGTCACACCTTTCCAGTAGCCAAGGGTTATTTTGGTTTCGAGGCTCCATGTTTGACCCATCCATAGAGAGGGAAACTGAGGCATGGGGAAAATGTTACACAGAGAAAGCCTAGAACAGGCCCAGGCCCCTGTTGCCATCCCTGTCCCCAGCCTGGAGCCCCTTGGAGCTGAGCTGTGCTCCTCGCAAACCTCATTCCCTGCTTTAACCATCATATTGCCAAGCCTCTGGGACCAGCACACATCCAGTCCCCAGCAGTGCTGGCCACCAGCCTCAGCTCTCCAGGGGTGCACCAAAGGGTTTTGGTGTGTCAGCAGCAGGGTTGGGGCTGTTTTCACCCCTCCTATCCCCTGGGCCTCGAGCTGTGACTGTGTAGAGAGGAAGAGCAGGGGTGGAAAAACAAATGGGTCTTTTCTGGTGTCCAAAGCCTTGCAAAATCCCACCCTGATGGCAAAAGTTTATGGCCCCAGTGTGCTTCAGCCTGGGTGCTTTGAGAAGTGTCCCAGGCTTGAGTCTAAAGCGTTCACGACCTGTTTTCTTTTAACAGTTTCTGGGGTTTGCATGTGAAGCATCACCCCCAGCAGTGGGCACCTTCTGGCAGGAGCAAAGTTACGGGGGAAGCACCAAGTGGTGTCCATGTGCAGCCGGGAAGCGTGTGCACGCACACATGTGTGTCTGTGTGTGTGCACGTGTGTGTGTGTGCACATGTGTGTGCTGGTGCACGCAGGGCAGAGCAGCTCTGAGGCCCTGCTCAGGCAGGATGGATGCTCTGGGGATGGCTGCAGCAAGGGGAGGGTTCGCCACAGGGAAGCGAAGGGTCCCAGTGCCAGGAACACCAATCCCAAGCCCCTCTTTTGCTTTGAATTTCTGCAACAGCAGCACTTGCACTGACCTTCCTTCATGGGGCAGGGGGTGAATGCCTCACCGGGTCCTCCGACCCATCTTCTTTGCTTGGCTGCTGAGCTCTGCTCTCCTCCCTGGGCTCTGGGCAGCAATGGGGGGATGGAGAGCCATGAGCTATTCAGCAATGACTCCCCTTGTCATTAACTGGGCAGCCAAATTAACTCAGTGACTCCTCTCTTGTTACCCGTGCTGTGTGGCCGTCATCTCATGTTCTCGTGAAGAACTCCCTCTGGCAATGCCAGCGGAGATGGAGTCAGATGCTGTGGCTTCTTCCCCTCTCTGTGCATCTTCTGTCAGACTCATGAGTAGCTCTGCCTGAGCAGCTGGTATCCTCCAGGGGAGAAACTGAGGCACGAAGCCAGGCTGGCACCAGCCAACCTGTGTCGAGCCTGCTCACCTACCCCCCAAAAAAGCAGATTTTAATTCAAAGCAGTGACCCAGGAGCCCTCACCACTGCTCTTCCCCTCCAGCTCCGGTACCGTTTCCCAAAGCAGGGCTCATCCCCACGCTGTGAGGGACCCACATTAAGGGTAAGCCAGCTCCTGGGGCTGCTGACAGAGGGGCAGATCCATCCATGGCATGTCCACCTTGACAATCAGCAGTATACAGAAAAAAAAATAAGGCCACATCATACATGGGTTGCATCCAGGCTCTGTTTCTTTGGTTTCTTTTTTTCTCTTCCTATAGGGAATCTGACTTGGCTCTGGATTCTGCTGCTGCTCTTCAGGTAAGTAAAATCATAGAGGGATTTTGATCAGGCTGGCTTCTTGGGGCCAGGAATTAACCCTGGAGCTGAACTGTCTGGGTTAGCAGTGCTCGGGGCTCCTCGACAGACAGCACTAATGATGACAGCATCGCCCTCAAGACTTGTTAAAACCCAGACTTTAACGAGTTTGCTGTGTATATAAACCATGCAGCCCTGTCACAGCACCCGTGTGTGAAACCAAATGTGCTCAGAACCTCATCTGAAAACCTCCTTGGTGGCTACAGCAGGTCTCCAGGCTGCTGGCACTGGCACAAGCAGGACAAGGCAAGGCGGGTACCGGGGGTCTGAAGGGTCCTGGGCTCTGCTTGGGAGGCAGGCAGGGAAGGTCAGCACAGTGCTTTGGGATGCCCCATCCATCCCTGGGACTCACTTCACTGCTTAAACCCTCCTGAGGCTGATGGAAGTCACTGCCCAGCCCAAGCCAACCACATCCATGGGCCATCCATGCATGGCCCTAAACAGGCTGGAGCCTGAAGGAGAGGGATGCAACCAAATCCAGCTGCCTTTTCTCTCATGAAGATAAATTTCCCACAATAGCCCAGGCAACAGGGACAAAACAAACACAAATAGAGTGCGGGGAAAGTTTGGCTGGAGCTGGCTGGAGCATCCCGGCAAAGTGAACGCTCCTGCTAGCATTTTTTCCAGCTTTTGTGTGAAGCCCCCTTTTTTATTAAACAGGGTTCTGTTGAGTTTGCTTGGCTGCCCATCGGAGCATCCCTGCGGGACCAGGCTGGCTGCGGGAGGGAGATGAGGAGACAGAGAGGGCCAACCCCACCCAGGACCTTAGTGCTTCTTTGAGCAAGAAGTGTAAGAGCATTGCAGCCCTTGGTGATATCAAGGGACTATTTGTCATCGGGAAAAATGCACGTGATGTCACTGTCAGGAGGCAGGAGAAGAACTAAAGGCTGCAGAAAAGCACGAGGTGGCCAGTCCTGTGCTCACCAGTAAGCAGGCTCCTGCCTTCACTGCTCTAATGGGGCTTGGGCACGCATGGGGCAAGGCTCTACCTGCAGGCAGCGACACGCACGCATGTGCACCATGTCCATCGGGACACCACGGGTGAATTTGGCAGTCTGGATGCTTATCTTCATCCAGCCAAGAGCGGGCACTAAACCAGAGCTGGTTTGGCCATGGGAATGTGGTGACCCAGCAAGGAGCTGGGGCTGGCATCGTGTTTGGGACAGACTCCTCTGCAACATCAGCTCAGCTCTTCCTCTGCCTGCAGCGATGTCTTCCCAAGGACTGCAGCTTCGCAGTTATTGCAGTGACACAGCAGGATTCCTCTCCTTCAACATGCCACAGCCGGGCAGCTGGGCCAGGCAGCCCTGGCTTGCAGCAAATTTGAGTCAAGCATTCAAAGCTGAAATGGGTCTTCTGAAATCTTCTAAAGCAATGGGGGAAGGAGTCAGGTCTGCTCAGGGCTTTTCAGACAGAACCTGGGCCAGTGCTCAACTCCACTCATGGTTCTGAGGGATTACAAGGCTGAGGCAGACAGGGAATCAGTTTGGAAATGGTCTTTCATGTCCAATGCACTCCTGGGACTGGGTTCAAGCCAGCCATGATGAAAATTCAATAGAAGAGGGTTGGCTTGAAGTTTGGGGTGGGAGACGAGCAAGGTGATGCTCCAGCTGGGAGCTAGGAGCCTGGGAGGGAGCCTGACCACCAGCCCTGGCCATGCTCATCCCTACTGCATCACCTCTGGGATGAGCTCTCTTCTCTGCTCCTGTTAACCTATTAGCTGTCTTGCAGACCACTTAGGAGCAAGCATGTGTGAAGCAAGCATCGTGTCGTATGTGTGCATCCAGGTCTGGACAGTCGGTCTGGTCTCTGCTCCTGCCTCGTCCCTGGCATCACTCCCCTCCTCTTGTTTTTGAAGCAGCCTGTCTGGATGAGGCCCCTCACCAGCCTCTCCTTAATGTGCACATGTTCCTGTGCCTTCAGCAGCTTCTCCTGGGCTTTCCTCCTGCTCTATTTAATTAGGCACCAAGGGAGAGGGACAGTAACCAACAATTAGGTGAGCTGGAGAAGTGCCCTGGTTTTCTGGCCTCACTGCACTGAGCACCCCGGGAACCACTTTCCCGTGAGACAGGAGGAGGAGAGAGAGAGAGACAAGGCTCTCAGAAAGATGGAGTGAAGCAGCATCTGCTGGGAAAAACAGGTGGTGGGTTAAATTGCGCAGGCATGGTGGAACGAGGCAGGTTAACTCCCTGGGAAGGGGTGAGCCCATGGGGTTTGCTTCTGGCTCTGAATTGGTGAGGCTCTGGCACCATCGTTGGACAGCATCATCTGGATGGAGGAACATCTTCACACAATATCAATACCTCGGGAAGCATTCAGGAGTGACAGGCCAGCACAGCTGCCCAAGCTTGGCTCTGCAGTTCCTGCCCGCTGGCACAGCCAGCTTACATGGGTGTGATGTCCAGAGACTGCTGGGCTCCCATCACCAGAGGTTGTGAGACTTGTCCATTCATAACTGTTTTGTGATCATCAGCAATCACCTTCCCCATGGCCGCAAGGTCAGTGGCATCCCTGGGGAGGGATTACCTCCACCGCTGACTGCGTGCCTGGCCCAGTTGGAAACAGCCCCAAGCAGCCCCTGCTTCTCTCTCTGTTGCCAACTAAAGGCCTTGGAGCTAATCTTCAGCACTGCCAAGAGATCAGGTCTTGGCCCTACTGGTAATGGTGTGATCCCAAAACATTTTGGGAACAGAGAACTTGAGATGCTAAGCCAGACACTGAGCTCCTGGAGAAGACAGTGAGGGACTGGGATCTGACCACATCCAGGTGAGGCTGGAGGCTGCGAGTCAGCTGGTGAAGGTGGTGACTGGATGGGTGATAGACAGAGATGACATTGCCCCAAAGTGACCTGTAAATGCAATGAGAACCAGCTGAAGTGCAGCAGTCCAAGGCTTGGGAGCATCCCTCTGCTCCCCTCAGTGGCTGGGACCTACCCGAGAGGTGCTGCAGGAAACCACGAATGGGCTGCTGCAGAGCAGAAGGATGCTTGGGCAGTTAACAGGGATGACTGGAGCCCTGGTACCTGCATCCCACTGGATGTCTAAGACAATCAGAGACTTTCTTGATCCTGGCCTTGCCAAGGCCAGAGCTGTCTCTGCATCTGGCCAAGAGACTCCTGCCAAGATGTTATTTGGCCAAAGTCCTAGAGGCAGGATAAATCCATCTGGATTCACAAACCCCAGGCAAGTGGCTGTGTGTGCGCTCAGACACACACCCCTAGGAGATGCCATTCCTTATCCGCATCCACCTCTGCTGATCCCCCTTCTCTCAAGGTTGTCTCAGCCCTTGTTCCTGCTCCTGGCTCAGCTCCCTTAGCTTCAAATCCCATTAGGCTTCAGCGGTGTCCTCTCAGAGGGCTTTTCAGAAGGGTTGTGCCCCGTTCCACCTCATCAAGGGAACTCTGCCTGGTGACACAGCGTCCAAGGGGGACGTGCAACAAAGATCACCCATTTGTCCCCATAGCAAATGGCCTGGCAGTGGCAAGAGGCTGGTCTCCCATCCATGAAGCACATGCAACTCCTCAGGGGCTCCCCAGGCCCATGTTCTCCTCCAGCTGAGGCCACTAGATATGAATCTCCCATCCCTGGTGCTGTGGAGGGGAGAGTTACCTATTGCTTCTGCTGAGCTCTGCCTTGCAGGGAAACCCCTGCTGGGGTGGGAGATCCTGGATCCACCATATTTCCAACTGGAAACAGAATATGAAATGATCCATGGAGCCAGTCCCCTGCTTGGCCATGGCCGCTGGCACCTCTGAGTACACTCATCCACCGGGTGTGAGTCCCAACCATCCTTGCATAATGCCACCAGCAAACAAGTGACAAGCAGCGTCAGGTCCAGCCGTGCAGAATGAGAAAGACGCTGGGGGAAGGCTGGCAGGGAGAAGATGAGTCTGTCTGGGTGAGGCGCATTGATCGGAGGCATCCGATACATTATTCATGACCAGCCTGGGCTGCAGCTCAGGAGAAAGTGGAGGGCACGTGCTTCTCCTTGGGAAATATGCCAGTGAGAGCTGAAGAGCCCCCGTCAGAAGCTGGCAGCGTCTTGAGGGAGAAGCCAAGATGCCGAATGTCTCACTCTTCTGCAACACCTCCTCAGGTGGCAAGCTGGAGTGGAGAGTGGTGGCCACATCTGTCCATGGCAAGGAAGGGGAGACAGCCTCAGCGCCGCGAAGCATTGTAGCCAAATGGGCTCCAGCTCATCAAACACCCTGCTAGGCAGTCATGACCTACCAGCTTCCTTTTGGCTTTCATGCCCAAATCCACTGATGCTCATGGCACCTAAGATTGGCCAGTGAGTCCCAGCACCCAACAGTGTGTTGCATTAGGCAGTGTTTCTATCCAACGTTGCTCTGTCTGAGGGCAGAGCAGCTTCTCCTTGCTGGGGCACCCCAGTCCTTGTCACAAGGATGGCTCATTTGAAAGAGAAGCCCATCTTGAGACCAGCAAGTTAAAGATGCTCTGCTTCCCATCCTAGTCACGAGCATAATGCTCAGCAACAAGGGATGTGGGCCACACTGGACTTTCCTGAGAGAAGAGAGGGGTGACAGAGAGGAAGGCAGGTGTGCACGATGAGGGCATCTGCATCGCTTCACATCAGGCGTAATTCAATGTAGGAGTCACAGCCCAAGATGGGTGCCATCCTCAGGGTTGATTGCCTCTGGAAAACTCTGGGGAGAATCCTAAGAAAGGGACCTTCCTCCCAAAATGTCCAAGCAAACAAGGCACCTGGAGAGCTCATCCCTGCGCAGCTGGGGTTTCTCTGAGGAGCCAGGTCTCCTTCCAGTGGGGTGCAGCCCAGCTCTCCAGGCAAACTGTGGTTGGGGCAGCGAGGGGCAGGGTGTGACACCAGCATCACCTGTAGGACCCACTCCCCACTGCTGCAGGCATCCCTAGGGACAGGAGGCAGCTAGGTGACCCATGGGACATCCTCTTGTTGTGGCACTTGGCATGATGCCACCACACTGCGGAGGAACCAGGGCTGGGAAGAGACACTGGGCTGGGGCATGTTGGGATGGAAGTCCTCTAGTGCAGGGGCTGAAGGGAGTCCTAGTGGGGTCAAAACTGGGCTGAGAGAGGCATCAAGGACAGCCATACT
>NW_010287237.1:6819-8863 GCF_000700745.2 Antrostomus carolinensis
GGGCCCTTAGAGGTGGTTGGTTCTGGATTTCATACCCCTCTGCCCGTGGCAACAGCCCCCACGGGGCCAGGGGGGCTCACACCCACCCCTCTGATCCCACCAGCATCCTTCCTGAACCCATTTCCTCCCCTTCCTTGTACCCGAGGATGCGCTGCCTCTCTGGAGACTGCAAATAAATCTGCCAGACCTGGGACACCAGCTTCCTCCCTGGAAACATGGCTGCTGTGATTCCCAGCAGAGCCAGGCTCGGCTCCATATGGCCACGGGATCCCCTCCCCCCCGCTCGCATCCTGCCCAGCCTGCCTGCCTCGCAGCTCCTCCCTGGTGCAATATGGCACCTCTCTGCCCAGCACCAGCGCCGAGGGATTAGCTCTTTTTGTTGTTGTTGTTGTTGCTTTATTAGCTAAACCTAACGAGGCAGCGTTTGCGCTGGCCCTTGGGGGCAGGTGGCCGGGATTTATGACTGCAGCGCTGCCGGGCGACCTGGAGTACAGACGAGCATGTAGTGCTGGGGAAAAGAGACCAGCACCCACATCCCTGCGGCTACTGGGAGCACTGGGCAGCTGCGATGCCCAGTGACTTTTACCGATGCCGTGTTTGCACCGAGTGAGATCCGGGGGTATTCACCAGCACCGCTCACGCCGGAGCTGGCAAGGATGCAGTGCCATGCTGAGAGAGCACCCGCATTGCGAGAGTCACAGCTGGCACGGGCACGGCGCTGCTCTGAAGGGGCATTTCACTGCCCAGACGGCCGCTGTGCATGAAAAGGGCATTGTAGGCGAGCGTGTGTGGCTGGGGAGCAGCTGGCGTTGGCAAAGCATCGCCACGTCTTAAAGGCACACAAAGACCACCACCTCCTTCCTCAAAGAGTGTTTTTTTAAGCTGCAGTTGGGGGGAAGAGGGCAAGACATTGCTGGGGAGGGGGGGCAACAGACATCACTTTGAGGATGTGAGGGTGAAGGGGACAGTCACACAGGTCCTGGCTGCAATTTGGGGACAGCGGGTCCCTGCCCCAAGCACCCAGTGTGTGGCATGAGTGGGGTAGGTGCTGCCCCATACTGCTTCCCACTGGGATGCTGCGTCCCCAGCGTGGTGACACCCAGATAAACCTTGATGGAGGAGACTTGGGGACTTCATAGAAGCCCCTTCGCTCCTTTCTAAGCCAGCCACAGGGAGCCCCTGCCCGTGGTCCCTTGCAGAATCAGAGCATCTGCCCCTGCAGCTGCCTGCATCCCTGCTGTGCCCCTGCTGCAAACACCCCTCCCATGCCCTGCCCCGGAGTGCAGTGTGCCCCCAGACCTGTCTGCATAGGCCTGGTTCACACCAAGGGATCACAGAAGTTTCCTCCTGAAACTGGTTTTCGAACAAGCTTGGCTCACCCAGCGTGAAGAGCAGGACGGGCAACGCTTTATTTCAGGCGGCGGCATAAATCAGCCCGTGGCTGGTGTCGGGCTCTGCCAGACACTCCCCTGGGGAAGCTGAGGAGCCACAGGGGATGTTTCTCCAAGCCCAAGTTTGCAGCTTCGGGCCTGAGTACAAATCCCTGGCCATGTTCAGGTTCAAAAAAGGGATTGGGGACACACAAGGGACACGCAGAGCCCTCCGGCAGTGGAGGAGAGGAGCCAGCTGGACGCTGTGATGTCTCAGCTCAGCGCTGCCAGCTTTGCTGGAGCTGGTTGGCCAAACCAGGATTCATAAAGCAGCTTGGGAACGCTCGGGAGGATGCATGGCTCCCTCTGAGGAGGGACCTGAGTGAGATGGGGTGTGCGGGGAGGTGCGGGAGGCGGTGGGGTGCGAGGGAAGGAACCACCCCAGACAAAAAGCACTTGGAAAAGTCCTCGGCAGCCAAACTCACCAGCCCAGACACGCCGCAAAGCACCTCTCACTGGGAGCATGGCTTGAAAAGAGCCTTTGAGGAAAAGCTGGGGAGCACAAACATGTTTCTCCTCCTTCCCCTGGAGCAAAAAGTCCCGCTCCATGGCAGGGTGCTGCACCCCACGTGGAGGAGGACACTCGTGGGGGGCTTATCACAGCATCCCTGCTT
>NW_010287238.1:0-3421 GCF_000700745.2 Antrostomus carolinensis
CATCGTGCTCAGGGGACAGCGGGTGCAGCCCAGCCCTGCCCTGGGTGCAGGTACCAGCATCACCTTTCTCAGCCCAGAGCTCCCAGCCAGGTTCAGCCAAGGCTGGAGCCCGCTGTCACCCGAGGGAGCTGGGACACAGCAGGGAGCCAAGCCCTGAGCATCATAGATCATAGATCATGGAATGGTTTGGGTTGGAAGGGACCCTAAAGCTCATCCAGTCCAACCCCCCTGCCATCAGCAGGGACACCTTCCACTAGACCAGGTTGCTCAAAGCCTCATCCAGCCTGGCCTTCAACACTTCCAGGGAGGAGCAGCCACAGCTTCCCTGGCCAACCTGGGAATCCTGCAATCCCCACTGCGGAGCCAGCGTGGTGCCACCATCAGAGCCTGGCACTGGCACGGCCATCCCTGGCTGCCTACCTTTTTCCCTGAGCTGGAGCGGTCATCGAAGGGGACCGAAGCCACCTTGCACCTCGGTGGTAGCCCCAGGTAGAGCTGGTGGCCCCAGGCTGGCGTGTAGGAGCCCAAGCGCCAGTCCGTGCCAGCAAAGCGCCCGTCACCCATTGTCCCCAGTCCCTCTCGTCCCCCACCACTAAATGGGGGGTCAGTCGGGGGTCCGGCGGGCAGCAGCGAGGACAGGAGGAAGGGGCAGTGGCGGAAAGCTGGGGGGTCACTGTCCCCAGTCCCTGCAGTGCTGTGGGGCTTGCGGGCGGTGCTGGGACGCTGGCTGTCCAGCCCCGGGATGGGCAGGGGGTAGCGGTGGTACGTGTGGCTGTAGAGGGCCAGTGGGGCCAGCACAGCCTCAGCCCACCTTGCCCCAGGATGTTCCTTGCAGGGTTCAGCCCAACCTGCCTTGGGCTGCCCGTTCCTGGGTGACAGCAGTGGTGGGAGCTCAGCTCCATCCTTGGGGTGGCACAGGGTGTCCCGCAGGCACGGTGGGGCTGGGGGGTAGGGACAGCCCAACCGGCCACCGGCCACCTCCCGGCTCAGCCCCTCAGAGCCCCTCCAAGGACATCCCTTCTCCGTGCTGTAGCTCAGGTTGTTGGGCTCCTGGTAGCCCAGGAGTCCCAGTTGGGTGGTAGGTCTTCGGGACAAGACCATCCCACCACTGTCCATCCCCCGGGTGTCCTGTGCTGCCTCCTGAGCTCTCCTCCACCGCGATGGGGTCTCCTCCATCCTGGCGTCGCTGGCCATGCTGCTCCACTGCTCATGTGGTGCTCAGCATTGTCCTGAGCTGGCTGGATCCTGCGGGCAGGGATTGAGGGAATCATCATAGAATCATTGAATGGTTTGGTTGGAAAAGAGCTTTGAGATCATCGAGTCCAACTGTACCTGTCCACTGCTAAACCAGATCTCTGAGCACCTCATCTACCCAGCTTTTAAATCCCTCCAGGGATGGGGACTCCACCCCTGCCCTGGGCAACCCCTTCCAATGCCTCAGAACCCTTTCAGTGAAGAAATTCTTCCTCACATCCCATCTGAACCTCCCATGGTGCAACCTGAGGCCATTAACACCTCAAGCTGAGGGATCAGCGGGTCATCCCGCATCACACCAACCACTGCCAGGGTAACTGAGCATGGATTGTAATGGGGGGGAAACTGAGGCACAAGGCTGGTGCTGGGGGAGCTGCTTTCAACCCCTCAGCTCCATCCTCCCATGCTGGATGGGATGCTCCCCGTTACGGCGAGGGGATGCCAGGCTCCTGTGCCATGTGGCATCCATTGGGATGCACAACCCAGGAGAGCACATGGCTGGAGCAGAGGTCCCCATCCCATCCCATCCCATCCCATCCCATCCCATCCCTCCTGCACCCAGCCTGGCAGGGCTGGCAGCCAGGACGCACCTCGCGCCCACCAGTCCCTCCGCACCCAGCCTGGCCCCGTGCCCGGCCGCTGGCACCCAGCGTGGGGAGGCCTTGCCCCATGTAGGTATTTGCCTCCAGGCAGGGCTGGGCTGTGCTGTGCTTCCCAGGAGGGTTTGCAGCTTGGAGGGGGGAGCTCCCAGAGGCCCCTCCTGGGAGAAATGCCTGGGGAGATTTGCTGGGTTAAACCCTCCTCCCAGACCCAGGCCACACACAGATGTGGGGTTCAGAGCCAGTCCTGGCAGCAGCTGGTCATTGCATCCCTTCCTGGCAGAGAAAATGTCACCCCCTGTCCCCAACCATCCCTGCCCAGAGGCTGGAGAAGCTCAGTGGGACATGGACAAGGCCACTCAGCTCCAAGTCACTGCAGCAAAATTACAGAGCCACCTCGATGGCTGGGAGAGGGCTGTGCTGGGGACAGGAGAATGTGTCCCTGGCACTGTGTGTCCCCAGAGCCGCCTGTCCCCATCACATTCCCTTCCCACACCGTGTGTCCCCAGAGCCATGTGTCCCTAGAGCCACTTGTCCCCATCATATCCTCTTCCCAGAGCTGTGTGTCCCCAGAGCCTTGGGTCCCCAGAGCCACCTATCCCCATCACATCCCCTTCCCAGAGCATTGTCCCCAGAGCTGTGTGTCCCCAGAACTGCCTGTCCCCATCACATCCCCTTCCCAGAGCAGATCAAAGTCCCCATTCCACCAAACCCCCTACTCTGGAAGCCCCCTGCCCAAGCAGGGGCACCCTGTGTGCACCCACCCTGTCCCTTTGGGACACAGGACCCCACTGGGATCTCCCATCCAGCCCCACACTGGGAAGATGCTCCCAGCACATCTTCCACCTGGGTGTCATTGTCCCCTGCCCTTCACCCCATCCAGAAGCACAAGCAGCTGGTCCCACAGAGCTCGGTGAGCATCCCCACCATCCCACAGCACCCTCAGCTACCTGGGGGGTCCATCGGGGACCCCGCCGCCTCCCCCAAAGCGGCGAGGAGGAGTGGGGGGGTCTCAGTCAGCAGCACCAGGTCCCGGAGAGGCGAAGCTGGGTGAGTGGAAGCACCTAAACCCACAGGCTGAAGGGGTCCGGCTCCGGGATCTGGAGGAGGCAGAAAGCTGCCTGGGTGGCCCTGGGGACGTTCTTCTCCGAATGTTGGAGCTGGAGTTTTTGATCCATTGGCCTTGGGGACTGTGTGATCCTCCTGCCTATGGTCCTACGAGCTGAGGATCCCGGTGTGATGGTGGGAATGGGGAGAGGGGCACCCCAAGGAGCGGCGGTGATGACCAGCAGGACCTTCCCCTGGTTCTAAGCAGCTTTGAGCATCTTGGGGTGAGCGATGGCAGGACGAGGTGATGATGGTGACTCTGCTCCCTGGGAGCTTCCAGCCTCCGCCGGCTCCGGCAGTGACTGGGAGGGTGGGAGAACTGGTGACGACTGGGAACCAGCACGATGCCAGTGGTGCCACCCAACCCTACGGGCAACAGCAGTGGTGCCAAGGCGGGCAGGTGTGCTCTACCCCGTGTAAAGAAAGCTCTCTTTGTTCACCAACGCGGTCGAGCCGCCCCG
>NW_010287239.1:0-6891 GCF_000700745.2 Antrostomus carolinensis
TGTTCCTGCCCAGATGCAACACCCCACACTTCCTACTGATGCAGGATACATCAGTAACTCACTTGCAAGCCTGTGCGATCAGCCCTTACACTAGGGTTGGAAGACATCACTTGGGACATTCCCATCTGAACACTTAAAATGAGAACCAGTCAAGAAACTGCCAGAGGTCCCTGAGCCAGGAGAAGTGCAGGAAATGGGATGCAGCACTCTCAGCTACCCACCTCCCTTTGGGAATACCTGGCGTGCCAGTGCACTTGTAACTGCATCTGGTCCCAGCAGATTCTCATGCCTTCAGAGATACACCTCTGGAGTTGTACCACAGCTGGGGAGATCCACTGTACAACAACAGGCAGGAAAATACCCGCTCTGAGGATCCAAACAGATTATGAACCCAACAGAGACCCAAATCCTGTTGGGAAAATTCTGAGGAAACACAGGCTCTGTGTGGAAGTGTCGGGAAGTGAACAAGCAGATTGGGACAAGATTCCATCACAGTTACCAAAACCCCATGCACAGGCTTTTGCACTGTGTCTGTCCAACAAGCAACGTGGCCAAGGCCAAACCAACAGAAAAAGGTGAAAGCTCCGGTGGAGCATCTTCTCCTTTTTGGACTACCAGCACACAACACCCCAAGATGCCTTTATGAACCTGAGCTGACCCACAGGTTGAATGGCAGAGTGGAGGCCAGTCCTGAAAGCAAACTTCTGACTAGCCAAGTGGGGCATCCAACATCTAAGCCTCCTCTTCCACAACTACTGCAGCTAAACATGGAGTTTTAAATTCAATGTAAAAGGTGGTGGTGTTTGTTCCCCCTCTGGTTTGGTCAGTAGATATGAAAGGTGATACAAGATTTTTCTTCAACTGAAATGATCCCGTAAAGGTGTTCCTAAAGATTGAAAAATCTTCTCCAAATGAAGGCTGTTCCCCAACTTTCCCTGAAGAGGTTTTGCTAAAATCTCTTTGGGAAAATTGATTTTGGAAGATAAAAATTTGAGTAAATCTGCACTTAAAAGTATCCAAGCACAGTGCAGATCTGGAGACCCTGGGATGATGATATGAGCTGGTTATTGACTGAAATGTCAACAGGGCTTCGGTTTTATGGCAGCTATCAGCCTGATGCTCCCTGGAAATCAATATCTGCAATTTAAATTTTGTACTTTGTGGGTTAACAGTTGAAGTTTAATGTCTATTTCTCTTTCTTGTACTGGTTTTTGGGGGCATTTTTCCCCTCCAATCAGCACAGTGATTATACATGACACCAACACCTGCTTGCAGCTGAGGCAGTAGAAGGGAGCAGATTCAAGAGCTCACATTGTCCCACACTCAAGACAGCAATAAACTGGTATTTCCTTTTATTACACCAGTTTAGCACCACAGCACATGTGACTTATCCCCTTCTGGATTTCAGGGGACCAAATCCTATTCAGGACCCATATGAAAAATAAACATATCCATGTCTATGGGACAGTAATTAAAAAACAAGACAGCAAAGCAGAGTGTCTATTCCCAGCCCTTCCTGGATTTGAGGAAGTTACTGTGCTGCAGGGTGGATGCGTTTCCCATCTGCTAAATGACAACAATAACAGTGCCCGTTCCCACAGTGAGGGTTTGATGAGTTAATTCATTTAATCCCTTTGATTTCTCCCTCCTGACATTCTTCACCATCCTCCCTTTGCTACAAGTCAAACTCAACCCATTACTAATACATGTAAAATACCAAGTCCTCTTTCCCCACTCTCATGATTGTGTTAGCCCAAGAAGTGCACACAAGCCTCCTGCAGACTTTGTTACCCTCCTCACCACTCCTACCTTCTCTCATGGTTTTTTTTCTCTTGTGTTACTCTGGAGCAGGGAGCTGAATCCCTCTTTAAGACAAGTAAAGTCTCCTGAGCAGGACTTTGAAACAGGGTTTCTCCCTTTCTAAGGGAAGATTCAAATCTCTCTTGCAAGAAGAGGGCGTGACTGACTGTCTCTGGCTCTGTTTTGGACCAAAAAACCCACAGGTGAGTCTTGTGTGGGGTCTAAACATAGTCTGTGAACATTGCCTGGAGAAGGACCCTATGAAAAGAGAAAGCCTGTCTTTCCTCTGTCTCACCAGCACTGAGGGGAAGCAGGGAACAAGCTGCTTGGAGTGGGGCAGTTACAGGCATCGAGAGAAACGGGTCTCCAGGTCACAGAGGAACACAGAGCCCAGCCTAATGAGAGCTGAAGAACATCCACATTAAAACAGCAGCTGAGCAGGGACTTGAGGGCCACCATTCTGCTTGGGCAAAACGAGTCCCTCCACACGTCTTCTGCTTTCAGAGACCTAGAGAGTCCAGCACCAAACTCTTGTAAAGAGTTCACCTGCAACAACAGACTCAGAGGGGGGAAGGCTTACGATTAGATAGTATCTGCCAGGTAGTTTACTCCTGTGAGAGACTAAAACTAAGCCATAGCATCCCTCTGAGATTTATACTGCCAAAACAAAAACCATCTAATTGAGCAACAAATGCCTTATTTGCTCTCATGCCTGAAGCTGACCAGAGCTACTCTCAGGAAGAGCCGCTGCTGCTGCAGAAAATAGAAATTACTGGGGAAAAAAATTCCGACACACATGGGAAGACAATGCCAAGTAGCTGAGAGAAACGGGTAAATAAAGTCAGTTATCCAGTGTAGTACTGAAGAGACAAAAGCTGCTTTTTATAACTCTGCTTTTGCACTGGTCTTATCTAGACACTTCCCAGGTTGGCATTCAATGAAGTTAGATGACATGCTCAGCTCTTTTCAGCAACGGGGCACTGATATTTATTTCAGAAATAAAAGGGCCTTGTAATTCATTTGTAAGGCTGTACATGGTTAATTCTTGATGTCTTGTAAATGCTAATTATGAAAGAAGATGTTAAAGGGTTCCTTAAGAAATCAATACTTTATTATACAATAATTGCATCTGCAAGTTTAATGTTCTTCATAAGACTTGAAAAGAATGGAAGCGGTTGGGAGGTCAGATGATGCAAATGGTGGCTGCACGACCTGGAAAGTCATCAAGAATTCGAGGCCTAGAAAAACACCCAGATGTCATTAAAATATTTTCAAAAATCCAACACTTTCTATGGAAAGCAAACTCCTAGTACATCTGTCCAGATGACACCTTGGCCCAGTATAAACCTAGGCACACTCAGAATTGAATGGGTTGTTCTGTTATTTATCCAAGAGCGTGGATTATTCCTTTGCCTGAATGATTTGTTTCTCTCGGGAGCAGCATTTCAGTTCTGTCCCCTCTCATCTTCCCCTGGCTCACTCCCCAGTTGTTCCAGCTTTTCAACACAGGAGTCTGCGAGGAGCTACCGTGAGGGTTATAAGCCCTGGAGACAGGATATAGCTGAAAAAATCATTCTTCCAAGAATTTCTGGGTCACTGTCTAATTGATACTCGCATTAGCATCCTTCATATTCATGTTCCAACTCCACAGGCAGTACTTACTCTGCACCCAGCCATGTGGGACTGCTCTAGGCGGCGAGTGGGAATCCAACCCAACGCTACTCTATCAGCCGAAGAACGCACCAGCCCCAAGAGCTTTACCAGGGCAAAACAGAGAATAAGAGTCTTTCTTCCACTGTGGTCATCAGTCCAGCAGTGCATTCCTCTGGCTTTTATTGCACACTTTTAAAAAGAAATATTCCATGTTACTTAGAGCTTATTAATTTGCAAAGAAACCACAAGTTATTTCCTTACATCACGATGAGTTTTAATATTTTTATTTTTTTTAATCCTTACAGGCTATAAAAATCCAAGGACTTCAAAGGAAATGAATTTAAGACTCAGTATGTTATAAAAGGAGTCCAGACCACATTCACAAATAAGCTATCTCTTGCTAATAGCAAAGTATTTCACAGGTTGTACCATAGCTTCTATTTTGTTGAGAAAATGAGTGAGAAGTGAGTAGTGATCCTACAGAAAACAATCTGTATGTTTAACGCCCGATAAAATAAGATAGTATTGCACAGCTTTCTTGGAGAGCCAAAAGGCGGTGCCTTGTGATCAGCCAGCTAGTCAAATAAAAACCCAGTAGGAGGGGGTGTAATGCTGAACTGCTGCAACCACTCCTAATGATTCATCTTTCCTCCAGCAACTCACCCAGTCAGCACATCCAGAACGCAATGGCAAAATTTCAGGCACACCCCCTCTCCAAAAAGTGATGAAAAAAAGACAGAACTGAAAGAGGGGAGGTTTAGATTAGATATTAGGAAGAAGTTTTTCACTGTGAGGGTGGTCAGACACTGGAACAGGTTGCCCAAGGAAGCTGTGGCTGCTCCTCCCTGGAAGTGTTTAAGGCCAGGCTGGATGAAGCTTTGAGCAACCTGGTCTAGTGGAAGGTGTCCCTGCTGCTGGCAGGGGAGTTGGAACTGGATGAGCTTGAAGGTCCCTTCCCACCCAAACCATTCGATGATTCTATGATATGTTCAGATGCGTGGTGTGGCGTGCGTGCAGGAGTTCTCTGCGAAAGGACGTTCGCTTCTGTGCTACCCTAAGAACTTCTGTTTGGCTGCCCACAGACAGGTCAGAGGGAATCTGCCCCAAGACATCAGCCATATGCTGATGGAGGTGGTTGCTGGAATTCCATTTTCCAGGAGGAAGCTTGGTCTTTGCTGAACACAGCAAACTCCCCAACAAACCCCCAAAAGCAGGAATCCTGGCATATTGAAATATCCCCCCTTTCCGCTTTTGCCCAACCATACATTGTTCTATATGTTCATTTATAAAGGAGTGACACATCCCTGCTTGACACTCGTTAAGCAAAGCAGGATCCTGCCTGGCTGTCACGCATGCTGGAGAACTTACTGGGGAGAACTGGTAATGCCAAAAAGGATTTTCTTTTCTTTTTCTTTTTTTTTTTTCCAGCTAAGTAGTCCGAGTGTCAAACATGACCTCAGTCAAAACCCTTGAGGATGAAGAGCTCTACCTACACGCTCCACAACCCTGCATACTCTGCCTCCATAGAAGATGCTCCACTCAACACATCGCAACCCGCAGCTGTAGTCAACACGAGGAACCCATCAACTCTATTCCCAAGCTTTTCCAAGGGTATTACCCACACCCAGGATACACTTTTTAAAGATAGCTCAGCACCTAGATAGGCACCAGGATCCTGCCTGGCTGAGTCCTGTTGAAAACTCAGCCAGGAGCGCTTTGAAAATACTGCTCTTGTTGTGAACCCTGTTGAAAAACCTAACTCTGAAAGTCAGCTTTAAGGGGACAGCTTCTCCAGATTCAAATATGAGATAAATATCATTTTAGGAGCTCAGACAATGAATTAGATGCTTATTTCTAAAAAAAAAATCCAACCAACCAACCAACAAAACAAAACAAACCAAAAAAAGCAAAACCAAGAAAACTGGCCAAGATTTGATAGGAATACACAAAGGTGCTTACCCCTAAATTCTCCTTTCTTCAGGGACAGCATCCACCGGTCTTACCCGGCATCTTCACAGCTCTTTGGAAGCCTGAGGACACAATCCAAGCTTGTCAATCCTTGCCAAAAGCACAACTAAAAAGCGCCTGCTGAAAAAGCCTGTTAGCTGGGATAACTCAAAATTTACCATTGAAAATGTGTCCTTCTAACAACGAACACCTGTATTTCAGTGGAGCACTGAACACTGTGGCTATAGGTCCTGGAGAGCAGGAGAACTCTGCCATTCAGTCAGTTATTGAGCAGCAAGAGCTGATCTTTGAGCTGGTCTGTAACATGGAACCAGCATCGCTGCCTGAAGAAAGGAACACACCTGAATGGTTTTTTTTCTATTCTTCTGCACAATGAAAAACAGAAGGAGATCTTATCATCCAGAGAAGGTGTTGAAGGAAATGAGATTCATTTTATAAATACAGTGTCCACTAGGAATGGCTAATTCGGTGTATTGCTTCCTGCTTACCCAAAACACTAGGCCAGTTTTGGAGTGTGGAACAGCTAGAGACATTTCAAGGATGTAGGTAAAACAGATCAGGTACTTTGGTGTTTGGTCTTAACAGCAAGATTGAGGTGGAAAGGGGATGGAGACAGTGGCTGCTGGAAGGGCTGCCCAAGCCCTACCAAAAATGATCACGTCATCACAAGCTACTTGTTGAATGATGGAGGCTCCACAGATGCAGCTTTTAAGAAATGCAACTCAACAAACCCAGTGACCACCCTACAGATCAATTCTCAGAACAGTGTTGCTTCCCAAATGGTCTCCGTGATTTCAGGATGTGATCTGTATTCCTCAGGTACGTACATTTTTGGTTCCTCAGGCACTGAAGAAGTATCTCCAGTCCCTGCCAGGCAGATGATGAAGCATGAGTAGCTACAGGCATCATCTCAGGCATGCTTTGGTCCCACCAAAGCTGCTAAGAGGACACTCATTTAACTGCACCTCTTTCACTGGACACAGCAGTTTGGCACAGGGGGAAGGTACAATCTGTGGGGAAAAAGGAACAGAGCTGAAGGGAGACTGGTCCCAAAACCCTTCTGACAGTATGTAGGATTTGATCCTGACATCCCCAGGCAGGGCACCCCAAATCATCTCCCTAAGATTAGATACTAAGAACCCCTCCAACTGAGAACTATCCTGTTCCTCAAGCTTTTCCCAAGAGTATTTTCTGAGAGAATAAACAGTGCTGTCTCCAGGGAAGCTGACTCTCTACTGCTGGCTCACCAAAACACACTTAAAGGCGTCTAAGTATTTGGAGGAAAATTTCAACAAGGTTTCTGTGGTTTTCCACAGCACCTGATACAGTCACACTGGCTGATCTCCCAGGAACTGGTTATTCCACCTCAAGGGCTACACTGAAGCAGAAAAGGAGCACAAGAGCAGCTCTTGCTGTCAGTTACTGGTCAGCACTCATACAGTCACAGAATCACAGAGTGGTTTGGGTTGG
>NW_010287240.1:0-19524 GCF_000700745.2 Antrostomus carolinensis
TGCCCCAAGCCAGGTGCAGGACCTTGAGAACATGAGTTCGGCTTCTTGCTAGCACTTCCATGGCCCATGAGAAGAAGAGTGACCCAAAGAAGATTCCTAGATCCAGCTTGCAAACTCATACAGAACAATAGTTATTAGTCAAACCCCCTCCTCAGCCCTCTGGTTACCTACAGGGGCTACTGAGCAAACGCAGCCAGACTCCTCTCATAAGCACACAGACAAACAGCAAGCGACAGCCAGGAGCTGCAGTAAGGCAAATTCTGAGTAAGCTTAAGGAAAAATACATCTTCAATATGAAAACATTGGAAGATGGAAACAGAAAAGTTACCAACTTTCTGTTCTTGGAGATGTTCAACTAGCAAAGGCCCTCAGCAGCTCATCCTAACTTCCCAGTCAGTCTTGCTTTGAACAGGAGGTCACACTAGACTGTCTAAAGAGTAAAGCCCAGTTTAGCACCAGTGTGACTGAATGAGACAATGCAGCCTGCTTCAAAAACATGCTTGCAAGACACCCGTGAAAGAGCAGCACAGCTACATCCCAACCAGGCACACGTGCTGATGGAGTGCAGTTACACACTGTCCTCCAGACCTAAAAGCTTCTCTCACTTCACCCAAGTTGTACCTCCCCACCGACTGCTATTACCTCAGCACTTTACCCAACCAAAAAAGGAGGGAGATCCAGGTCCTACATGGTTGGGTTTCCTCAAGATAAGCCAGAAAACATTTGGCAGTAACTGGATCAGAAACAGTTGCTGTTACATGAGACTTGTGGATGGGGAACATAAGGTCCCTGCCAGCCAACTCACCTGCCTGAGCAATGATATGCCTCAGGCAATCCTTCACACCAGCTGAAGAACAACCATCCAAGAGGATTTTCTTCCATAGAAACATCACCTCTCTTCTCACAAAATCATCTATAGTAATAACTAAAATTAGTTACCAATTTCCCACAAGTCACAAATTGCAGTCTAAAACTAGAGCAGCTCAAAAAACTCCCAAACATAACGATTTTTTACACTGCAAAAAACACTGATTGCATGGAAATGTGCTGATTTCATCAAAATGCTCTATAAAAGGCAACAAGATTGGCCGGCAGACCAGTCTGTCCAGCTTCCTGCCAGGCTGCCTGCCAGCCCTAGGGTGGGTACTCCAAGCTCCCTAATTCAAAAAATAAAAATCAGCTATAAGAAGGCTCCCACAGGATGGAGATTCTGCTTCCTGTAGCTCTCTAATTAAAATAAAATCCTGTATAGGTGTGTGTGTGTGTGTGTCAGGAAGGACAGGGATGTCTCTGTTATCATACAGCAAGAATGGCTTATCAACAACAGAGAAAAGAAAGAAAATTTGGTGTATTTCAAAGGCAGAGGCCACTGCTAACAGCACAGGAGGGAGAGGATGAGACATCTCTGCACAAATCTGTGAGAGGAAAGAGAATAGCAAAGAAATCCAAATAGCAAGATGACAAATTAAAGGTGAGGAATCCCTGTCTTATCCCTTGTGCTGTATGTATTTAATTAAAATAAATTACTGATAGCTTGGAAACATACTGCAAGGCTTTCAACAGCCCTGAACTGGAACACAGCGATGCTCCACAGCCATCCACGAGTAGATGCTCTCTGTGTTTCCAGACGTGGAATACAGATGCTCTGTCACAGTGCAGTTGGGGACTGATCAATGCAGAACAAAGAGCTCAGAGTTCTGCTTTTGTACCATCAACTTCCTCAGCTCCGTACGCGGGATCCTTGCCAGGATGTTGGTCACGTTAAGGGAGAATGCAGAGCTGCACATCAGCGTGGCAGGCTGCTTCTAAGCGAGGATGTCTCACTGGACAGTCATCTCCTCAGTGTGGGGATTTAACTCCACTGAACTCAACTATTTCTGCAACACTCGGCTGTGCCAGCCCGATGCATCTTCCTGGTGAACCACCGCACCCACATAGCTCAGTGCTGCTTGAATCCACCTCCGGCACTTACAACAGGAGCAGCATCTCAGCACAGGAACTTCTCCCTGCACGGGGATTCACACTGTGCTGTGTGTGCCACACCACAGACGGGTGAACTGTCCTTGGCTGCTGGGTAACGGCGGTTTGGTTCAGGGACAGTCACTTGGTTTGTATGAAGTCAATTGGTTTGTTCAGCCTGGAGAAGAGGAGACTGAGAGGAGATCTCATCGTGGTCTAGAACTTCCTCCCAAGGGGAAGAGGAGGGGCAGGCGCTGATCTCTTCTCTCTGGCCAACAATGCCAGGAGCAGAGGAAATGTCAGGAAGATGTGGCAGGGGAGGGTGAGGTTGGCCATGAGGAAAAGGTTCTTCAGGCACCCAGAGGGTGGTGGAGCACTGGAACAGGCTCCCCAGGGAGGTGCTCATGGCACCAAGCCTGACAAGATTCCAGCAGCATTTGGCCAAGGCCCTCAGGGACATGGTGGGAATGCTGGGCTTGTCCTGTGCAGGGACAGGAGTTGGACTGGAGGATCCTTGTGGGTCCCTTCCAACTCACCACATTCTATGCTTCTATTTTAGAGTGAAGAGGAAAAAAAATTAAAAGGAAGACCTAAATTTTAATCTAAAGCCAAGCTGGTTTTCCTATGGACATACTGAATACAGGTTTGAACCTTGTGAGGCAAGAAAACACAGTTTGTAAACTGTAAGAAAATTAAAAATGCTAAATTTCTACTAAATATATATATTTAAAGTGTTCTGATTTCCTGCATGAATATGATGTATAGTGTATTTTATGTATTTTCTGTTCAGCTACATAAACAATCCACTGCAGGTAGAGATGATGAAACACAAAAATCAAAAATGCTGACCAACCCACTATGTACCGTTACACTTTTGGAGGGAACTACAAGGATGAAGACCATTTTTAAGAGCATCCCTTTAATACAAGATTTACTTTCCTTACACACACACTCTGTAGCTCAGCTGCAGACAGCTTTGCACTTACAAGTGGAGCAGTGGGTGGCAGGACTCCTGTGAATTTCCATAGCTTAATAGAGACATCGGCGAGCTGTAAACGAGCTGGACTGGGTATCAGGAGTAGTATGTGTGCCATCTGCACTGTGCTTTGCTCAGACTAATGTATCTGCCTTTTCAACAACGATACATAAATTGGGCAGAGCCTTTCCCACTGAAGAGTGTATGATATGCCTTGTGGTGCCTTTGTTGGCCATGGAGTTTTTGAAAATGTCCTTGAGTTCTGGTCCCTGCTCTGCTCTAAATCTGTCATGGTATCTTTACAACAAGGGCTCTCCCTAAACCTCATCTCCTCCATCACCAAAGTTAAGATTAACAGTCTCCAGAATTTCTTGAAGCCAGCTTTAAATTGGATAGTTGTTTGTACACAAGGCAACATTAAGCACTTTATTTTCCAAGTCACCTGGGGTATTTAAACTCTTTATGTTACACTGAAAGCACTAATACACATCTAAATGCATTAAGATGGACTGGAAACCTCCATGATTTTTTTGTGACAGATACACCCACCGAGATGTGAACCTCCTCGCTGCATCCTCTGTTCCACCCTGTCCTGCCACTCAAGAGTCTGG
Organism: Antrostomus carolinensis; assembly: GCF_000700745.2. NCBI lineage: Eukaryota > Metazoa > Chordata > Aves > Caprimulgiformes > Caprimulgidae > Antrostomus > Antrostomus carolinensis. The sequence goes on from NW_010287240.1 coordinate 3,547, forward strand.
TTCCATATGGAGTAAATCACAAAATCACAGACTGGTTTGGGTTGGAAGGGACCTGAAAGCTCATCCAGTTCCAACCCCCCTGCCATCAGCAGGGACACCTTCCACTAGACCAGGTTGCTCAAAGCCTCATCCAACCTCGCCTTAAACACTTCCAGGGAGGGGGCATCCACAACTTCCTTGGGCGAACTGTTCCAGTGTCTGACCACCCTTACAAAAGAATTTCTTCCTAATACTTCACCTCAATCTCCCCTCTTCCAGTTTAAAGCATCACCCCTTGTCCTACCAGTCCCCTTGCCCTTGTCCAAAGTCCCTCCCCAGCCTTCCTGGAGCCACTTCAGGTACCTGCCTCGGTCAAGTTCAGTGTCTTCCAGACTTCGCCCCATCCAGAAGGATTAGAAGACACGCAGACAGTGAAATACCAGTGGAAGAAACGCACTGAGGACCATCCACATTGACAGTCCACGTAGCAATCACCCTACTCAAAAAGACAACAGCTCTTCTAGAAGGCTGACAGAGTTGGTTGTCATTTTCTAGCCTGAGACATTAGTCTTCCAAGGCAGTAAGCTAAGAAGGATGTTTATCAAAGAAAGGGCACGTCTCATGACAACACAGAGCTGGGATAAAGGGGATAAAGGGAAGAACCTTTTATTCTAGAGAGACAGACTTCAATTTCACACAAGAGGAGCTGAAAGGAGAGCATTTCAGGCATGTTCACACTTTGCATATCTGTAATGATCCGACGCTTTAAAGAGAAAAAAGTATTTTTTTTTATTTTCATGCAGTGTTTCATTTCCCCCCCCCCCACTATTTTCACGCAAGACTCAAAGCCCAAAGCAAATGAAGCCGTGGGATATAAATACACTATATAAACCTGCAAGCTCAAGGAGGAAGTAAACAGGTTGTACAGCCTCCATCCCTCAGAGAGTAAATGTCAGGACCGGTGATTTCTCTCTGTCCATCCCATGCTGGTTTACACACAAGAGGGACTCGATGACTAAGGCTCACTATTTTCACGCAAGACTCAAAGCCCAAAGCAAATGAAGCCGTGGGATATAAATACACTATATAAACCTGCAAGCTCAAGGAGGAAGTAAACAGGTTGTACAGCCTCCATCCCTCAGAGAGTAAATGTCAGGACCGGTGATTTCTCTCTGTCCATCCCATGCTGGTTTACACACAAGAGGGACTCGATGACTAAGGCTACTCACAGTCAGTGTCTTTGCAGGTGAAAATGGGTTGTGAGATAACAGTTCACAGCAACGTCAGTAGTTTTTTCTAGCTAACGGTCAAAGCTTTTAAACATAATTAACAAGCCACGTCCGTGTGTTAATAAACGTGTCTGTACTGTTCTGTATTAATGTGAGCAAATAATGTGAAAAAATAATGTGATAGTAGGCTATATGAAACAGCTGTGAGTCATATAGAGCCTTTAGGATACAGACTCCCACCCCTGAGCTGTAGAAACCAGCCTCAGTTATCAACACACAAATATTTATATAATCAAGATTTTTTTTTCACCCAGCATTTCCACTGAAGGAGGTTTTAAAAGCCCAGTACCTCATCCTCTGCCTGATGCTTACTCCTTCCAGCACAAGAGACAAACATGGCTGCAGCTTCTACAGGGAGAACAGTGCATTTCAGATCCCACGTTCCTCCATGTGTGTCTGTGGGCAGGTGTATTTGCCTCAGAGAACTGAGGAAGACGTCAGAGTGAGCAGCACTGCAAGGTGGATACTCAAACTGATCCCTGAATTGACATCTTCAGCTTGCAAATCAGTGCAAGGAGAATTTCTAGGTAAACACTGGATCTTAGCTATCCTAAGGTCTGAAAGTAGGTGCTCTTATCTTGCTTTTTGAGCAAGGAAATAAACGAAGGAAAAAAATGAGGAGAGGGTTTTGCTGCTGTTGTCCTCCAATTTCAAACTGTGTAAGTTGTAGAATCACAGACTGGTTTGGGTTGGAAGGGACCTTAAAGACCATCCAGTTCCAACCCCCCTGCCAGCAGCAGGGACACCTTCCACTAGACCAGGCTGCTCAAAGCCTCACCCAGCCTGGCCTTCAACACTTCCAGGGAGGAGCAGCCACAGCTTCTCTGGGCAACCTGGGCCAGTGTCTCATCACCCTCACAGGAAAGAATTTCTCCCTCAGATCTCATCTCCATCTCTCCTCTTCCAGTTTAAAGCCATCACCCCTTGTTCTGTCACTCCCTGCCCTTGTCCAAAGTCCCTCCCCAGCCTTCCTGGAGCCCCTTCAGGTACCGGGAGGCCACTAGAAGGTCTCCCTGGAGCCTTCTCTTCTCCAGGCTGAACAGCCCCAACTCAGCCCATCGTCACAGCAGAGGTGCTCCAGCCCTTGGATCATCCTCGTGGCCTCCTCTGGACTTGCTGCAGTAGGTCCGTACCCTGGAGGCAGCACTGCAGGTGGGGCCTCACAAGAGCTGAGTAGGGGGGAGAATCAGAAAACTCCAGTTTTGCAGTATCAGAGACTGATTAACAAAGAGCACAGGTGAGGAAGACAAGAACACACATCATTTAGCACTCAGTTTGGGGATGTATAAGCCAGCTCTTGTGAATACAGATGCAGATATTGCAGGCTGATACCTCACCTCTTTTTTTTTACAGCTGCAGAGAAGCTGTTTTAGCAGCTGTATTAATGTGGGAAAGGAGAAAAAAGAAGATATGAGAGTCCTGCTCCCTGGGGCTTCCTGCAGCCCAGAATATGGCTGCAGACAGTGAATCCAGAACTGATTGACAGCCCATCCTTCAGCCCAATGAAGTGGAGTGAGCACCAGAGATCCCTGCAGCACACAGCTCCTGTGCATGTGGCACAAGGAGTGCTCCTGCAAAGTGCACAGAAACATTTCCCAGTGCTAACAACGGTGCCAAAGTTTTGTGTATGAAGCAATTAATGACAAAACAAGGGGAAATGGGTTTAAGCTGAAAGAGGGCAGGTTTAGATCAGATATTAGGAAGAAGTTCTTCACTGTGAGGGTGGTCAGACACTGCAACAGGTTGCCCAAGCAAGCTGTGGATGCCCCCTCCCTGGAAGTGTTGAAGGCCAGGTTGGATGAGGCTTTGTTTAAGGTCCCTTCCAATCCTAACCATTCTAAGCCATCACACCACAGACACAACTCATCAAATGGAAATGTGGTAACCAGGCTTAGCACACACCTCTCTCTCTGCAAAGCACACATTCCACTTACAGGTACTTTCATATCTGACAAAAATTAAAAGTGCTCTTTTAAAAGTAAGTTGTGTTTTTATGTTTCTAAGTCATCTAGAAGTCGGCACCGTCAAACGGAGAGTTTCTTTTTGAATACTCACTGCCTGAGTTAATGGCTACTTCACGCACATCCAAGAACACTGACCTCTTTGTGGTTTGGCTCTCTTTTATGCCACACATGCTAGTGGACCTTCTCAGAAGAAAACAGATTCCTGAAGAGGAAAAGAGCTTTCTTTACCATTGCTGGCTCTACTTTTCCAATCTTTCTCATCATTTGCCTCCCTAAGCTACCAGACTGAATGGCAACAAGCTCCATGAAACCTGTTTGCTCACACATGTGCAAGGAGGGGGGCTGTCCCATGAGATCCGGGGAGATCTTATAGCAGCCTTCCAATACCTGAAGGGCCTACAAGAAAGCTGGGGAAGGACTTTTCATAAGGGCAACTAATGACAAAACAAGGGGAAATGGGTTTAAGCTGAAAGAGGGGAGGTTTAGATGAGATATTAGGAAGAAGTTCTTCACTGTGAGGGTGGTCAGACACTGCAACAGGTTGGCCAAGGAAGTTGTAGATGCCCCCTCCCTGGAAGTGTTGAAGGCCAGGCTGGATGAGGCTTTGAGCAACCTGGTCTAGTGGAAGGTGTCCCTGCTGATGGCAGGGGGGTTGGAACTGGATGATCTTTAAGGTCCCTTCCAACCCAAACCATTCTATGCTTCTATGAGGTCAGATATGAGGCTTTTACTGCTGAAGAGTCAAAATATTAATATATAATCACTGTGTCTGAAATCTGAAGTAGATATGGTGCCCTCACTTCATAGGTACAAGTGACAAACACAACTGAAGAAGTAACTTTGTGGAAGATACGTGAGTAAGCAGAACTTCAACTGCCAATAAAAAGCTTCTCGTCATTAAGTCCATGTATTAGACCACACTACACCTTCACAAAACCAACCAACAATTCAAGCAGGACTATGGAAGCAAAGACCATCTCTGTGCATACACACATGTATATATAAAGTGGTCCCCAATATTACCATTTCTTCTGTAAGACATTAACTGGGATGAATACAGTGACATGACACAACGTCCTCTTGTCGAGATCCTAGAGAGAAGAAGCAATCTTTGAGCCCAGCTTTGAAGTGCAGAGGTTATTCTCTATCATATTCTCTATGAAAATAACAAAAGCTATTTTGGATCATTCTGAAGTACAACGTTGAAAACCCTAAATTTTATGCCTTACAGTAAAAGTATCAGATTAAAATGAACAGTTTAAATGGAAATCCCTGTCTGGTAGGTGAGGCCAGCAAGAACACAAGGTTCCCTTTTCCAAAACAAAGGTAAGAGCAGATTTAACACACAAATCTGCTGTAAGTCTTGGAGGCACTGCAAAGCCTCATTTCCTATCCTGAGGTACTTAAAGAGGAACAAAGATCTCAGATCCCAAAGTCTGAGTATTTTAAAGAAATGTCCATGGAGGAACTAACCCCACAACTACTACTACTTCCCTCCGTGTAGAACAACCTAAAGGACGATTCCAGTTTCTGATGTCCAACTAGGAAAACACCAAAGAAAGAAAACAACAGTATTTCAGAGAGTTATAAATTTTAAGATCAAGGGATTCAGTATCTCCTGGTATAACCTGGTCTCTTCACTTGGAGCTCCAGCTGTGCAGAGAGTTTTGACAAATGCAAATCTCCCTTTTCTTTGGACACATGATGTTCCAGATGAACTACCTCACAGACTGTCTTGGAAATCTAACACACAGAACTGCTCATGGGCTCTTGGCAGAATTCCTTTTTTACCTGCTCCCAGTTTATTTTAACAGCCTTCTCCAGTTGTCAGAAAGCCACACCACAGGTTTTATGTGTGGCCACCTTCCACAGATCACAAGACCAGGCATCACAACTTAATTCTTCCCTACATGGCTAACAATTTATTAAATTACAATCTACCCCAAGGGTTTGGTCCTGCAGATTCTGAAAGGTCCTCTGCTGACAAACCCAGATGAGTACAAGCTGGTAACACAACAGACCATGAACTGAAGGAGCTCACTGTTGCTACAGTTTACATACATCATGGGAACCCACCAACTAGGAATGGTGCTCAATGTACAGAAAGAAGATTTTAAAAACTATCGTGGATTAATCTCTTCTTACTGTATCATTCAGGCCAAAAATCCTACTACGAACACTACACCATCCCAAAGCCTCATGTGCAAGTGGACAGGGAAATCAAGGAAGTCTTTGGTAACTTCATTAACGTATTTGTTATGAATTTTGAAATAGATCTGGTTTTTAAATGAAGAGTTGCATCACACCAAGCCACAGCTTTTATTCTTTACCTGGCCAAGCATTTCCCAATGACACACACATAGAAAATTTACTGTAAATTACCAAGAAAGAAATCAGGAAAGTAGAGAGCACTGGACAACAGCAGTTCACCAGAACAAACGTTGGCAATTTCACTGATTATCGTTTCCAACGCTGACTACATGTATTGCAGGGAAAAAGTTGAGCTGGTTAAGGACTTTTCCATTTCTAACTATGATCTCTCAGGGAATGTGCAAAGGAAACAATCGTCCTACTGAACCATTTCAAGAATTTTACAGCCAAGAAGATTTATTACCATAAAACAGGTCTTGGAAAGAAGAATATTTGAGGAGACTCAATAGCTATTAAATCAGTGTGGAAAACATGATGCTGAAGGAATTGCATATGCCTGACACATGTGCTACCACTTTTTTTTTAATTTTTTTTTTAAATAGTAAGTGTCTATAAAAAGCAAGTCTGTAGAATTACTTAAGCTTTTCAGAGAAAAAAAGAGACACAGGTATAAATTAAAGTGACATTCATAGAAGTAATAGTAAAATTATAAATAAAGCATCACACAAAGGCTGTTTGACAAACTGGAATCATCAATAATTTCAAAACCTAGGCGTTAAAAACATCCTGATCCCTTAAGTAAGCCAGCTGAGATATATTTAGCAGCGTTAAAAGAGATTTTAAAGTTGAGTCAACGATACATAGAAAACCTCATACAATCTATTAATGAGTCCACCTGTTAGCCAGTGTGAAACCAAATGCAGAATCATCTTAGGTTTTGTTATTACAATTGCAATGTAGATGTTAACACACGGTACACACTCTGTTCAAGACAGTTAGAGGCATCTATGTTTAAAATTTGCCATTGCCCTCTGCAAGTGAATCAGAAAGATGAGCTGTGAGGCTTGCTATCTAAAACACCACTGAAAAACATCCTGCTTTCTTGACCAAAATGGAAAAAAAACTGCACTAAACCATAAACACATATAGTTTTACATATATATATATAGATATATATAGATAGATAGTACTCTCAAGTAAATGGTATTAATATATTAAAAAGTACTCAGCCAAAAAACCAGCAGTCTTAAAGTAAGGTTGAAAGTTTTCTTACACCAACAGATATTATGGAGAATACTAACAAGCTCTGGAGGCCAAAAATCCTTTCTACCCCTTCTTGAGTTCCTGTAGGTCAGTCTGATTCTTCAAATTTTATCAAAAACAGTCTAGGAAGAGATAAAGTTCTTCCCAACAAACCTGCCCTCTCCACATCCTTGGACCATCACTGCCACAACAACATTAATCACACATTTAAATAACACAATCTTGAACTACTTTATGCCTTGATATGGTAATAAAAGGGAGTGAAATTATCTACCTAATGCAACACTCACCCTGAGCCACACAGCTTCAAATCCAGAAACTCAGAACAACTCTACAAACTGCAGATGTTACACTCACAGTCAAAGAAATGAAGGAAAACTAACTGCCCTCTTAATTAAATGGATACCTCATAGAACAACTGTCCATGGTCTTATAGGAGAGAAATAAGAGCATTCTTCTTTGACTTACTTTTTGGATTGTCCTCATTTGCTTGTACGACTCAGACACCATCTCTTCTTCTGCAATACAGCAAAGAAAAGACAAATTCTGTTAAAAAAAAGTATTTGCCTGAACTGAAGTTTCTCATTATACAGTTAATTAGTGCTTGAAGCTTACTGTTTGCTTTTAGTCAGCACTGGAAAATATTTCCATCGTTTATTTCTGTTTCTCTGATTTGATTGCCAGAATATTTCTGCTACATGAAACTGCTCTATCAAGATGAAATGTGGAGACAGCCTCGTGATTTGAGCTTAACACTGAAGAACTAGAAATAAATTCCAAATCGTATTGCAGAGGTGACCAAAGAAATTCCTCACAGCCACAGAGAGAGCAGAGAAATGTACAGGAAGGTTTAATTGTTCTAAGATAGCTACGCAGTGTCTTGTAAGACCCAGTGACTGTTCTTTGTTGGCCTCCAGCACCTACCCTAGAAAGGGGATGACCTTCCCTTGCCTTGGGTCACATCTGCCAGCCCTGTTTTGGGCACCCTATGACACTTCAGTAAGAGCTGAGTAGGAATGGGTTGGTTTCTATGTCCTGCTCTGTGCTTTGGGTTGAAACCTAGAAACAAAGAAAGTCTATCCATACCTTACTGTGAATTCATTAATGCTTTTTGGTTTTGGGGGTTTTTTTAAAGCATTTTGGAAGATTAAAACAAAAGAAGCAAGCAACCAAAAAACCAAACCAAACAAAAATCTATTGAGTACAGTTATGAGAGTATTGTCCTTAAAAAGAATGTTCTAATGCTACATTCTCTATTTAGCCACATAATTAGTAAACCTTTAGCAGAAGCAGCAAAAAAATTCCTCAATCCCTTACTATGCCAAGTAAGGACGTGGAAGAACTACTCAATCCACCATGAAGAACTGGTATGGTCCAGATAATGGAATAACTAAATAAGATGGGATGTACTAGAAAATGAAGTAGAGAGATATCTCATCACTCAAGGTCAGCACTGCTCTTGAAAACAGTAATTTGCAAGAAAAAGAAAAGGAAAAAAAGAAAGAGATGGAAAGAGGAGGACACCAGTCAGAAAGAATCCTGACTCTGGCTATGGTGGTTTGCAGCCAGGAGGGGATTAACAAAGCACCAAATAAATGCCAACATGGATTTGTCAGCCTGTTTAAGTTTCCTTTACAACAAGCTAGAGAACCACGGGATAAGGAGAAGGTGCAGTAATCACCACAGTCACCTGAACGTGGTAGTTTTCACACCACATCATCCTGTTTTCTCCTAAATCAATAAAGAAAGTATGGTCTTGAGAATCAGAGAATGTGGTGAGTTGGAAGGGACCCACAAGGATCATCCAGTCCAACTCCTGTCCCTGCACAGGACAAGCCCAACATTCACACCATGTCCCTGAGGGCCTTGGCCAAATGCTGCTGGAATCTTGTCAGGCTTGGTGCCATGAGCACCTCCCTGGGGAGCCTGTTCCAGTGCTCCACCACCCTCTGGGTGCCTCAAGAACCTTTTCCTCGTGGCCAACCCCACCCTCCCCTGCCACATCTTCCTGCCATTCCCTCTGCTCCTGGCATTCGTTGGTGGCCAGAGAGAAGAGACCAGCGCCTGCCCCTCCTCTTCCCCTTGGGAGGAAGTTCTAGACCACGATGAGATCTCCTCTCAGTCTCCTCCAGGCTGAACAATCCAAGTGACTTCAGCCTCTCCTCATACAGCTTCCTCTTTAAACCCTTCACCAATTTTGTGTCCCTCCTCTGGACGCTCTCAAGCAGCTTTAGATCCTTTTTATCCTGTGGTGCCAAAAACTGCACCCAGTCAGTACTCAAGGACCCATACACCATCAAATTGCACAGAAAAACATATCCAAAGAATAAAACTATTAATGGTTGACAACACTGACCACACACTGATCTTTGCATGTGGTATCCAACCTTCAGCACCAGAAAAAAACCCAACACATTCCAAAAGAAACAGAGTCTCTCATTAATTCATCAGGCAACTATGCATGAGAAGTGTTTTCTGAAACTTAATCAACTTAAGTTCTAAAATCTCAATATGAAATACATACATGTATCATCAGAGAGTATGAAATCATCTAACTCCTTTAAAAAGGACACCGTTAAACTTCAAACTATTTAATTTAGCACAACAATAGAGCTTCATGAAGCGTGTTTTTCACTAATGACCTGGCCACTATTTTTGTTATGCTTGTCTCTAAAATGCACAGCCAATATTTGTGGTTTTTAAAAAAAAATGACTTTTCTTAAAATGTTGTTGTGAAGGAAAAAAAACAATCCAGAAAAAAATTAAACTCAGTGTACAATCAAATATACAAAAGAAAAATCACACAGAACAGATTTCATCATACTCCTCCAGATTTTAAATAGATCAACGTATTTTGGAGAAGGGTGTGATTCTGTGCTAACTATGCCCCTTTAAAATTGGCAACTACATTTAATTCAGTGGCTTCTTATTCCAAATTCCAAACTCTAGCTGAAAATAGAACTCACAATGGAGTCCTATAGCTGAATATTCTCTAGGAGAAAATTATTTCCTTTAATTTATTCAAAATTCATTTGCATGACAGTATGTCATTAGTGTGTGTATACATACATATATATATATATAAAAAAGTATTATACCAACAAGAATGTGTTATACCAACAAAGGAAAAATTCTGTGCAAACAGTTAAAGAAACTCACATCCCACCAGTGAGATGAGCTTGAAATTTAAAGCACAAACCTGTTTTATTTCTATAAAAAAGAACAAAACCAAAAAATCTCAGAGCTGTTAGTAGTCCAGATATTAATTTGTTTAGATACTATATGATCTTAAAAAAAAAAACAACAACCAAGCATGATTTCTTGCATACCAGATCTCTCTTAAACAGCTAAAAAGAGTCACATGGACAATGTAGTGTATACTAAAAATAACTGAGGTGACACAACTCTTTGAAAATGACTCAAGTACAAAGAGGTCTTCCTACCTTAACAACAAATAAAGGAAGAGGAAAGGAAACACATACTCACTTTGTAATTCCATCATCCACCTTGTTGTCCTGGAAACAATTCTTCTACGAGAGAAGATGTACTTAACTACTAAAACATCTTCTACTACTTTTTTTTTCTTTCCCTCCCTTCTCTGCAGTGTTCTCACTGTTTGATAAACAGTAAGTAATTTTTTTCCCCCCATAAAATATCATAAAAATTGTATTTCTTGCTCTCAGAAGAAAATACATCATTCCATTTGAGTATGTAGCACTTACAGGAATATCAAGTTCACATGAAGCCTTTGAAAAGGATTATAATTTTTTTTTTTTTATTGTTGTTAGAATGACCTAACTGAACCTTTCATTGTAGGAATGCAGAGGGTTGGTAAAAGGTAACTGCTGGGTAGCAGAGTGAGAAATTTCAGATTATGGTCCATGTACACAAAAATGACCAGCATGCTCTGTCAGAAGAGCTCAGCCCTCACTCCTAGGCAGCAAACACCCCTGAACACACACACACTAGAGCCCTGTACGTAGAACCATTTCAGAGAATCACTGGAAGGGACCTTTCAAGGTCATCTAGTCCAACCCCCCTGCAGTGAGCAAGGACATCTTCAGCCAGATCAGGTTGCTCAGAGCCGTGTCCAACCTGACCTTGAATGTTTCCAGGGATGGGGCTTCTACCACCTCTCTGGGCAACCTGGGCCAGTGTTTCACCACCCTCATTGTAAAATGTTTCTTCCTTCTACCTAGTCTAAATCTCCCCTCTTTTAGTTTAAAATCAGAGCTGGAGGCAGCACTGCAGGTGGGGTCTGAGGAGAGTGGAGCAGAGGGGCAGAATCCCCTCCCTCCACCTGCTGCCCACGCTGCTCTGGGTGCAGCCCAGGACACGGTTATTGGCCTCTGTGCTGCCAGCGCACGTTGCCGCCTCATGTTGAGCTTCTCGTCCACCAGCACCCCAAGTCCTTCTTGGTAGGACTGCTCTCAATCCCTTAATCCTCCAGCCTGCATTGATATGCGGGTTGGAAGGCACAAGAAGGTGCAGGACCTTGCATTTGGCTTAGCTGAACCTCATGAGGTTCACATGGGCCCATTTCTCAAGCTTGTTCAGCTCCCTCTGGATGGCATCCTGTCCCTCAGGCCTGTCAGCTGCACCACTCTGCTTGATGTTTTCTGTTTATCCAGGTTCCTCAGGCATATCAACCACACTATTCATATTGGTACCATCTACAAACTCGCTGAGGATGCACTGTCCCACTGTCATTTGCTGTATGGCTTCCTCTCTAGACACATGGGCTATTCCCTAACCTACCACAAGCTTCTTCCTTCCACTGAACTCACCCAGAAAAATTAATCAAGGACCCAGGTCTACCCTCAATATAATTCAAGTTCCCAAACACTCCATCAATGAAATGTTTACTACTTCCCCAAACACCACCACAGAAGTAACAGAATGGTTTGGGTTGGAAGGGACCTTAAAGATCATCCAGTTCCAACCCCCCTGCCATCAGCAGGGACACCTTCCACTAGACCAGGTTGCTCAAAGCCTCATCCAGCCTGGCCTTCAACACTTCCAGGGAGGAGCAGCCACAGCTTTTCTGGGCAACATGGGCCAGTGTCTCACCACCCTCACAGTGAAGAACTTCTTCCTCACATCTCATCTAAACCTGCCCTCTTCCAGTTTCAAGCCATCACCCCTTGTTCGGTCACTCCCTGCCCTTGTCCAAAGTCCCTCCCCAGCCTTCCTGGAGCCCCTTCAGGTACTGGGAGGCCACTAGAAGGTCTCCCTGAAGCCTTCTCTTCACCAGGCTGAACAGCCCCAACTCTCTCAGCCTGTCCTCACAGCAGAGGTGCTCCAGACCTCTGACCATCCTCATGGCCTCCTCTGGACTCACTCCAGTAGGTCTGTGTCCTTCTGGTGTTAGAGCCACAGTTCTCTGCTTTGTTTTTCCTTTTCTCTTGTGCTTTTATTCCAGATGCTTTGTTAACCCTCAGGTCTCCATGTATCCTCTTACTCCTTTCAGTATCTGCTCAAGAGATCATATGCTCAGTGGGTAAAATTAGCTGAAATCCCCATTAATTAGGATCTAGAGTTGTTACCAATAAACTACCACCACTAACAGGTCTCAAATCTCAATCTCACGGAGTCTTGACATTTCATGGAACATTTCCCAGCAGAACCTATCACACAATAAAGACTGTAATTTCTCATGTCCTGCACTAAGGAATCAGTTCCCTAGGCAGCATTTACTGCACAGGCTCAATAATCATGACGAGTACGTGCCATCGAGTAGGCAATCAACATCTACAAGAGTGGGTCTTAACGCATCAGGAATTCAAGAGTTTTGAGCATCCCATACCTCATACCACGCACAATAAATTCAATGGTGGAGACAGAGAGGAGGAAGGTATTTGGAAATTTGGTACATGCATGTAAATCTAAAATGATGAAAATGGTGATGCCCTACAGTAGCAGCAGTGTTGCATGTGTTAAAAACACTGAATTTTGTTAAACTACTTCCAGAAATTGTATTTTTTTTGTCCCCTCTCAGCACGAGAAATTCCCTATGTTTAATATAAATCTTTATTTTCTGTGCTTTCTAGTTTGAAGCAGGACCAGGTTTACCAGCCGTCTCTTAAGAGTACATGGACCTTCTCTCTGCTCTGGTACAGGAGTACACTCTATCTCAAGCTGGAAAAAACCTTCTTCAGATTTCAGGTTCTTCACATTTCAGGCAAAAATTCCAAACCCAAGTTTTTGCCTTCTGATGCCACTGAATACCAGTTGCTGCACAAGTAAAGCAGAAAAAGGTTGAAGTAATGATTTAAAACTGCTGCCTTTTTTTTAACCTATGATTTGTAGTTTTCAGTAGAGCTGAGCATGTTATGGGTGGGGCAATGAAGACAGAGTGATACAACCACCACCACAAAGCAGGGCATTGGCAACAACAGAAGGAAAAAAAAAATATACCAACCAAATAAACTCAATCTCTAAAACTTGCAGGACAGTGTGAAAACATAACCATAGAATGACAAAATCATTTTGGTTGGAAGAGACCTTCAAAAATCATCATGTCCAACCAAAAACCTATCACTACCACATCCACCACTAAACCATATCCTTAAACACCTCATCTACACGTCTTCTCAATACCTCCAGGGACAGAGCCTCAACCACTTCCCTGTGCAGCCTCTTCTAATGCTTGATAACCCTCTCAGTAAAGAGATTTTTCCTAATATCCAATCTAATGCTGTTCTGCCCATCATATAAACAACCCCCCCCCCAAAATAAACAAAAAACCAAAACCACAACAAACCAAACTGCTCTGACATTATTTTTATTCTCAGCCAGCAATGCTACAAAATACCTAATAAAAGTTGATAGGAAGAACTTCTAAAACATTTATTAATTACTTGAGGCTATTTTTCATTTTACCGATTCGCTGTGATGTCCGTTACCACATGGAATTACACCAATTTTTTCCAAAGATATTATTTCCAGTGAAGTCAGTAGGGTTTCAACAAGGCCAGGACCATCATATAAATAGAAATCAGAAAACAGTATTCCCATAAGAAACCACTCAGGTTTATTGGATTAACAGGCACTTACAAGTGAGTCACAGTGACACAGCCTATAGTAAATCCAATCTATTTGTGACAAAAACAAATTCAAAGAAAATCTTAAATTTAAAAAATCACCTCTGTGGATTCTCACACGGTTGGTTTTTATTGTATGAAATCACATTAACTGTTCTCTCCAAATAGGACAAATAAATTAAAACCTGAATTTTAGCAATTTTTTTTTTTTATCTCATGAGTGCAGTTATGTTCTTACCAGTAGTAGCTGCCACACTGAGCACAACTAGAGTAGGGTAAAGGAGCCCTGGGTGGAAGCACCGTGCAGAACACAGTGATTTCCCTGTCCTATAGTCCTGCACACACACGTTGCACCAAAAGGAGGAGGAAAAAGAAAAGCCATTAAGCCACCTTGGGTGTATTAGAAGGGGTGTGGTTAGTAGGTCGAGAGAGGTTCTCCTCCCCCTCTACTCTGCCCTGGTGAGGCCACATCTGGAATATTGTGTCCAGTTCTGGGCCCCACAGTTCAGGAAGGACAGGGAACTGCTGGAGAGAGTCCAGCACAGAGCCACCAAGATGATGAAGGGAGTGGAGCATCTCCCTGCTGAGGAAAGGCTGAGGGAGCTGGGGCTCTTTAGCTTGGAGAAGAGGAGGCTGAGGGGTGACCTCATTAATGTTTATAAATATGTTAAGGGCGAATGTCAGGAGGATGGAGCCAGGCTCTTCTCAGTGATGCCCAATGGTAGGACAAGGGGCAATGGGTGTGAGCTGGAACACAGGAGGTTCCACTTAAACTTGAGAAAAAACTACTTTATGGTGAGGGTGACAGAGCCCTGGGACAGGCTGCCCAGGGAGGGTGTGGAGTCTCCTTCTCTGGAGACATTCAAGACCTGCCTGGACGCCTTCCTGTGTGATCTCATTTAGGTTCCTGCTCTGACAGGGGGATTGGACTGGATGATCTTTTGAGGTCCCTTCCAATCCCTAATATTCTGTGATTCACCTCAACTACACTTTCCTTGGGAAAATTAAGGGAGATTGTTAGATCTATGATGGCAATCATCATGGTTTCTTCTGCCTGTACAGTGGTTTTGATTTCCAGTTTGGCATTTCTTGAGGAACTATGACTCATCTCTAGGGGATGTGGATGTTACTAAATCTTAATAGACACGGAGGTGTTGTGGCACAGACCACTGCAGTAGCGATGCTTCACTGAAATCCTGAAGGAGGCATTCACAGCTCTCACACCTCCTTTAAAACAGGGAGGCTGCGACTGGTAGGCAGCTTATTACTAGAAATACTCCTCTGCAGCAATTAAAGAATTTGTTCTTTGATACAATACCTCTCAATATTGCCATAAAGAACAACAGTCTTTAAAAAAAACCACATATCCTTAAATATTCCATATGAAAAGCAAGTTGCAAACAGAAGCAAGGGTGACACTGGCCAGAGCATGGGGTTATGCACCAAGGACCTGGAATTGGACTGTTTTCTTTATTAGCAATTACTTTAAAACCTCTAATTAAATACCACCTTTCTGTAAGGTATTTGAAAGCCACTAATCTTCTGCCACCCTTCAAGCAAAGACGCTGTAAAAGACGTGTAGATGTGGCACTTAAGGACATGGTTTAGTGGCGGACTTGGTAGTGTTAGGTTTAGACTTGATGATCTCAAAGGTCCTTTCCAACCCAAATGATTCTATGATTCTACAAGCAGAGTTGTAAATCACCAAGTACACAGATGAAAACTCATTTCTAAGAACCAGCTGCCCACTAGTGAGGCCAATGAAAGCGTACCAGACAGATTTTGAGGCTGAAATGACTTGTTATTTAGAGAACTGCTGTGCAGTTCTCACCTGTACCACCTAGTTAAGATTAAAGACAACAGCCCATATGAAGCACATGATAAGCAAGAGGCTCACCTTTATATTTTTTATGCACACTTTCCATCATGCACTCGTGCCCACTGGTAACATATTTCCACTAATGACTACTCTGCAATGCTAAAAAGCAGCACCTTATAGCCTTGGGGTAACTAAATTAGAGTGATCTATGCTGAAGATAACAATCAAAGTGAAAACTAGGCATAATACTTTCACCACTATAAAGATGTTCCCTCAGAGAGCCCCTGCATGGCCCAAGATTTAAAAACCTTTACCCACATCCTGCATCTCTTGTGCATTTGGTCATGACCACCTTGCCCAAGGACACTCAGACTAAAGGTTAAAAATTATGCAGTATTCAAAAACGTGGATTATATGAAACAGTTTCAATGTACTGGAACCTTCTTGAGACCAGCTCTGAAGAGAAGGAC